>NC_069505.1:198924951-198994951 GCF_027579735.1 Bombina bombina | reverse complement strand
TATATATATGAGTGTGTGTGTGTATATATATATATATATATATGTGTGTGTGTGTGTATATATATATATATGTGTGTGTGTGTATATATATATATATATATGTGTGTGTGTGTGTGTGTGTATATATATATATGTATGTGTGTGTGTATATGTTTGTGTTTCTATATACGTGTGACAGAGATGCCAACGTTCCTTGAAAAAAAAATAAGAAGACTTAGGAATCAAAAAAATTCTGTGCAAAACCAGATCTCTGTGTGTGTCACTTGCACAAGAGGATATTCGAATACCGAAAATAACCTCCTACTCCGAAACTGCTGAATGCACACATCTAATATATATATATATATATATATAAAATGTGAAATATATATCTAATGGAATAAATATACAGGTATAGGTATATATACAGATGTGTATGTATATATGTATTTAAAATAAAAAGACAATTTTCCTGTACATAAAGAACATTGGAATGTTAAATATTTACAGTAAATAACATTATTAAATATTATTATACGGCTAGATTACGAGTGAAAAAGTCTCATAACACTGCTTTTTCACTACCGCTGGCGCTGCTATTACGAGTCTTGTAGGTACAGCTGTACCGCACACTTTTGGCCGTCACGCAACATAACTACCGCACTTTTTAAAAAGTCCTTTTCAATGGGACTTCCACAGCGCCGGTATTACAAGTTTGCCTGTCCGTCCAAAAAGTGAGTGGTACAGCCTATAACTACAAGATCCGTACCATAAACTGAAAGTCAGTAGTTATGGGTTTTACGTTACAGAGCTGTACCATAAAACTCATAACTAAAGTGTTACAAAGTACACTAACACCCATAATCTACCTATTAACCCCTAAACCGAGGCCCTCCCGCATCGCAAACACTAAAATAAAATTATTAACCCCTAATCTGACGCTCCAGACATTGTCACCACTATAATAAACATATTAATTAACCCCTAAACCGCCGTACTCCTGCATCGTAAACACTAGTTAAATAGTATTAACCCCTAATCTGCTGCCCCCAATGTCGTCGCCACCTACATACACTTATTAACCCCTAATCTGCTGTCCCTAACATCGCCGCAACCTACATTACTGTTATTAACCCCTAATCTGCTGCCCAAAAAATCGCCGCCACCTAACTACACTTATTAACCCCTAATCTGCTGCCCCAATGTCGCCGCCACTATACTAAAGTTATTAACCCCTAAACCTAACCCTAACGTAACCCTAACCCTAACACCCACTAACTTTAACATAATTACAATAATCCCAAATAAAAATAACAATTAATGCCTACATTATTCCTATTTAAAAGTAAATAAATACTTACCTGTAAAATAAAACCTACGCTAGCTACAAAATAACTAATAGTTATATTGAATCTAGCTTATGTTTTATTTTTAATTCACAGGTAAGTTTGTATTTGTTTTAACTAGGTAGACTAGTTAGTAAATAGTTATTAACTATTTATTAGCTACCTAGTCAAAATAAATACAAATTTGCCAGTAAATTAAAACCTAACCTGTCTTACACTAAAACCTAACATTACACTAAAATTAAATAAATTAAATTAACAAAATACATTTATCTAAATTACAAAAAATAATAAACACTAAATTACACAAAATAAAAAAGAAATTATCAAATATTTAAACTAATTACACCTAATCTAATAGCCCTATCAAAATAAAAAAAGCCCCCCCAAATAAAAATCCCTAGCCTACACTAAACTGCCAATGGCCCTTAAAAGGGCCTTTTGCGGGGCATTGCCCCAAAGAAATCAGCTCTTTTACCTTTAAAAAAAAATACAAACAACCCCCAACATTAAAACCCACCACCCACACAACCAACCCCCCCCCAAAAACCTACCTAAATAACCTAAGCTCCCCATTGCCCTGAAAAGGGCATTTGGATGGGCATTGCCCTTAAAAGAGCTTTTAGCTCTTTTACGTTGTCCAAAGTCCCTAATCTAAAAATAAAACCCACCCAATAAACCCTTAATAAAACCTAACATTAACCCCCGAAGATCCACTTCCGAACATCTATCCTCATCAAGCTGGGAGAAGTCTTAATCCAAGCGGGCAGAAGTCCTCAACGAAGCCGGGAGAAGTCTTCATCCAAGCGGCAAGAAGTCGTCCTCCAGGCGGGCAAAAGTCTTCATCCAGACGGCATCTTCTATCTTCATCCTTCCGACGCGGAGCGGCTCCATCTTCAAGACATCCGGCGCGGAGCATCCTCTTCTTTCGCTGGATCTCGAAGAATGAAGGTTCCTTTAAATGACGTCATCCAAGATGGCGTCCCTTGAATTCGGTTTGGCTGATAGAATTCTATCAGCCAATCAGAATTAAAGGCTAAAAATTCCTATTGGCTGATGCAATCAGCCAATAGAATGTGAGCTCAATCCTATTGGCTAATTGGACCTTTTAAGGGCTATTTGCAGTTTAGTGTATGCTAGATTTTTTTTTTATTTTGGGGTGGCTTTTTATTTTAATAGGGCTATTAGATTAGGTGTAATTAGTTTAAATATTTGATCATTTCTTTTTTATTTTGTGTAATTTAGTATTTTGGTTTTCTTTGTAATTTAGTTAATTGTATTTAATTAATGTAATTTATTTAATTTAAGTGTAATGTTAGGTATTAGTGTAACTCAGGTTAGGTTTTATTTTACAGGTAAATTTATATTTATTTTAACTAGGTAGTTAGTAAATAGTTAATAACTATTTACTAACTATTCTAGCTAGTTAAAATAAATACAAACTTAGCTGTGAAAAAAAATAAAACCTAAGTTAGATACAATCTAACTATTAGTTATTTTGTAGCTAGTTTAGGGTTTATTTTATAGGTAAGTATTTAGTTTTAAATAGGAATTATTTAGGTAATAATTGTAAGTTTTATTTAGATGTATTTTAATTATATTAAAGTTAGGGATGCTAGGGTTAGACTTAGGGTTAGGTTTAGGGGTTAATATATTTATTTAGTGTTAGTGATGTGGGAGGCCAGAGGTTTAGGGGTTAATAACTTTAGTATTGTGGCAGTGGCGACGTTGGGGGAGGCAGATTAGGGGTTAATAAGTGTAATGTAGGTGGCGGCGATGTCGGGGGCAGCAGATTAGGGGTTAATAAGTGCAATGTAGGTGGCGGCGATGTCGGGGGCGGCACATTAGGGGTGTTTAGACTCAGGGTTTAGGTTTAATCATAATTTTTTCCCCCTTAGGAATCAATGGGGCTGTGTTACAGAGCTTTACGCTCCTTTATTGCAGGTGTTAGTCTTTTTTTAGCCGGCTCTCCCCATTGATGTCTATGGGGAAATCGTGCACGAGCACGTAAAACCAGCTCAAAGCAGCGCTGGTATTTGTGTGCGGTATAGAGCTCAACACTGCCATATTGCCCACAAACTCAGGTTTTTGGAAAACCTGTAATAGCAGCAGTGGAAATAACTTGCAAGTTATTACCGAGCCGCTCATAACGCAAAACTCGTAGTCTGGCCGATAGATAATTTTAGCCCTTTGCAGTCAATTACATGACACATTACCTTTATGAAAAGATTTTATAAGATAGTGTTTATATGAGAGTAAATTTATTTTAATCTATTAATGTTGTGTTTGGCGCAATGTTTATTTTTATTATTTTAGCCGCAACCCTTTACGCGAGGTGTCTAGTAACGCGCTAGCCCAATGTGTGTTTTATTCAATTGAGGTCAAGCGAACTTTCAACTTGAAATATGCGCACAAATTAACGTGCCTGTGATATCCTTGTGTCACTTGTAATCTAGCCCGGTGTCGGGTTAGTGAGCGAGCAATAAATAGAAAACATTGTAGCGTGGCGAATAGAAGTCTACTGGGAGAGGGATTTAGCACTAATGCGTCTGCGCTATTTTTTCACTTTGAGAGCAGTTGGTGACACATGCTATCCGCCCCTTAGTGTTTCTGCACTTGCCTGTGGCCCTTCTCATTGTTATTGGCTGTACAAATTAAGCCAGTAGCCTGTTTAGTATAAACACAAGTGTATATATTTAATAACACACAGCTGAAGCTACAATGTAACAATCTCATGTTTACTAACGAGGGGGTCACATGTCAGTTCAGTGCAAGTATCAGAATCTATAACACACAGAGACCAATAGCAAGGCATTAACCCCATCACCACCTGAGTCTGCTAAACAGTTTTTGCTGCAGCTGGAGGGCACTTCAGACCTGACAACATTACTGGTAATTTGGTTTGTTTATAGAGCCAGATGTTTGTGGCCTGTGAGCCTAGAATGAAACCACCATGACCTATGTGCATTCTAATTAAGGCACCCACCCTCTTTATATGACAGAAGACTCTGCTAGGGTGGGGTATTCCCTGCTCCCCAGTCTACCATGCAGTAACAGATTAGCTCCCTGCTCCCTAGTCTAGGATGCAGTGATAGGTTAACTCCCTATTCCCCAGTCTAGGATGCAGTAACAGGTTAACCCCGTGCTCTGCAGTCTAGGATGCAGTAACAGGTTAACTCCCTGCTCTCCAGTCTAGGATGCAGTGACAGGTTAACTCCCTGCCCTCCAGTCTAGGATTCAGTGACAGGTTAACTCCCTGCCCTCCAGTCTAGGATTCAGTGACAGGTTAACTCCCTGCCCTCCAGTCTAGGATTCAGTGACAGGTTAACTCCCTGCTCTCCAGTCTAGGATACAGTGACAGGTTAACTCCCTGCTCCCCAGTCTAGGATGCAGTGACAGGTTAACTCCCTGCTCTCCAGTCTAGGATGCAGTGACAGGTTAACTCCCTGCCCTCCAGTCTAGGATTCAGTGACAGGTTAACTCCCTGCTCTCCAGTCTAGGATGCAGACAGGTTAACTCCTTGCTCTCCAGTCTAGGATACAGTGACAGGTTAATTCCCCGCTCCCCAGTCTAGGATACAGTGACAGGTTAACTCCCTGCTCCCCAGTCTAAGATGCAGTGACAGGTTAACTCCCTGCTCCCCAGTCTAGGATGCAGTGACAGGTTAACTCCCTGCTCTCCAGTCTAGGATACAGTGACAGGTTAACTCCCTGCTCTCCAGTCTAGGATACAGTGACAGGTTAACTCCCTGCTCCCCAGTCTAAGATCCAGTGACAGGTTAACTCCCTGCTCCCCAGTCTAGGATGCAGTAACAGGTTAACTCCCTGCTCCCCAGTCTAGGATGCAGTAACAGGTTAACTCCCTGCTCCCCAGTCTAGGATACAGTGACAGGTTGACTCCCCGCTCCCCAGTCTAGGATACAGAGACAGGTTAACTCCCTGCTTCCCAGTATAGGATGCAGTGACAGGTTATCTCCCGCTCCCAAGTCTAGGATGCAGTGACAGGTTAACTCCCTGCTCCCCAGTCTAGGATGCAGTGACAGGTTAACTTCCCGCTCCCCAGTCTATGATGCAGTGACAGGTTAACTTCCTGCTCCCCAGTCTAGGATGCAGTGACATGTTAACTTCCCGCTCCCCAGTCTATGATGCAGTGACAGGTTAACTCCCCACTCCCCAGTCTAGAATGCAGTGACAGGTTAACTCCCTGCTCCCCAGTCTAGAATGCAGTGACAGGTTAACTCCCCACTCCCCAGTCTAGAATGCAGTGACAGGTTAACTCCCCACTCCCCAGTCTAGGATGCAGTGACAGGTTAACTCCCTGCTCCCCAGTCTAGGATGCAGTGACAGGTTAACTCCCTGCTCCCAAGTCTAGGATGCAGTGACAGGTTAACTCCCTGCTCCCCAGTCTAGGATACAGTGACAGGTTAACTCCCTGCTCCCCAGTCTAGGATGCAGTGACAGGTTAACTCCCTGCTCCCCAGTCTAGGATGCAGTGACAGGTTAACTCCCTGCTCCCAAGTCTAGGATGCAGTGACAGGTTAACTCCCTGCTCCCCAGTCTAGGATACAGTGACAGGTTAACTCCCTGCTCCCCAGTCTAGGATGCAGTGACAGGTTAACTCCCTGCTCCCCAGTCTAGGATGCAGTGACAGGTTAACTCCCTGCTCCCCAGTCTATGATGCAGTGACAGGTTAACTCCCTGCTCCCCAGTCTAGGATGCAGTGACAGGTTAACTCCCTGCTCCCCAGTCTAGGATGCAGTGACAGGTTAACTCCCTGCTCTCCAGTCTAGGATGCAGTGACAGGTTAACTCCCTGCTCCCAAGTCTAGGATGCAGACAGATTAACTCCCTGCTCCCCAGTCTAGGGTACAATGACAGGTTAACTCCCTGCTCCCCAGTCTAGGATACAGTGACAGGTTAACTCCCTGCTCCCAAGTCTAGGATACAGTGACAGGATAACTCCCTTCTCCCCAGTCTAGGATACAGTGACAGGTTAACTCCCTGCTCCCCAGTCTAAGATGCAGTGACAGGTTAACTCCCTGCTCCCCAGTCTAAGATGCAGTGACAGGTTAACTCCCTGCTCCCAAGTCTAGGATGCAGTGACAGATTAACTCCCTTCTCCCCAGTCTAGTATACAGTGACAGGTTAACTCCCTGCTCCCCAGTCTAAGATGCAGTGACAGGTTAACTCCCTGCTCCCCAGTCTAAGATGCAGTGACAGGTTAACTCCCTGCTCCCAAGTCTAGGATGCAGTGACAGATTAACTCCCTGCTCCCCAGTCTAAGATGCAGTGACAGGTTAACTCCCTGCTCCCCAGTCTAAGATGCAGTGACAGGTTAACTCCCTGCTCCCCAGTCTAAGATGCAGTGACAGGTTAACTCCCTGCTCCCCAGTCTAAGATGCAGTGACAGGTTAACTCCCTGCTCCCAAGTCTAGGATACAGTGACAGGTTAACTCCCTGCTCCCAAGTCTAGGATACAGTGACAGGATAACTCCCTTCTCCCCAGTCTAGGATACAGTGACAGGTTAACTCCCTGCTCCCCAGTCTATGATGCAGTAACAGGTTAACTCCCTGCCCTCCAGTCTAGGATAAAGTGACAGGTTAACGCCAAACTCCCCAGTCTAGGATGCAGTGACAGGTTAACTCCCTGCTCCCCAGTCTAGGATGCAGTGACAGGTTAACTCCCTGCTCCCAAGTCTAGGATACAGTGACAGGATAACTCTCGTCTCCCCAGTCTAGGATACAGTGACAGGTTAACTCCCTGCTCCCCAGTCTAAGATGCAGTGACAGGTTAACTCCCTGCTCCCCAGTCTAAGATGCAGTGACAGGTTAACTCCCTGCTCCGGTATATCCGAGCATTCTGCACTGCCATAGCCTTGTGGTACCCAATACTTATGTGGCCATCACGTCTGGCACTCTAGGTGAATGTCAGTGAAACTAATAAATGATAGAGACATAGTGTGAGCAAACCATTCCAATAATTCAGCACTCAGCTGGTGAAAGTCTCCTCAGGACAAAGGGTCATATCATCATTGAACAGACCACCTGCTGCCAATCAAAGTGTGCGAGAGATTGAGAGTGTGCCAGAGGCATCCTGGTGCCAAAACTTGTGCCACAGTAACAGTGAGAAGTCAACTGGGTGTCCCTCCAAATCCCAGGAATTTGTACACAGTGCCTGCTTAATCACCCATGGGCACAGAGCGCAGACCCCTGTAGTCAGACAATACTAATGAAAATATCACACACAAATGTTTTTATCAATTTTTAAGCAAATCAAATCAATGTCTGTATTAGAAAACTAAATAAACACACAGACAAACAGCCGCGGTATAGGAGTTTCACAGAATCGTTTGAAATAAAAAGATACTTGAAACATAGCACCTACTTAATTCATAATGTTGCTGATGTGATATGAGTCTATTAAAGGGACAGTAAAGTCCAAATTAAACTTTCATGATTCAGATAGGGCATGTCATTTTAAACAACTTTCCAATTTACTTTTATTATCAAAATTGCTTTGTTCTCTTGGTATTCTTAGTTGAAAGCTAAACCTATGTAAGCTCATATGCTAATTTCTAAGACCCTGAAGGCCGCCTCTTATCTCAGTGCCTTTGACAGTTTTTCTGAGCTAGAGGGCGTTAGCACTATTTGCCTGAAATGCAAGTCTGTCAAAAGATAAGGGGGCAGTTTGCAGAGATAAGGGGGCAGTCTGCAGAGGCTTAGATACAAGGTAATTACAGAGGTAAAATGTGTATTAATATAACAGTGTTAATTATGCAAAACTGGGGAATGGTAAATTGTATCTTTTTTAAACAATAACATTTTTGGTGGTTACTGTCCTTTTAATTCATGTGTGTGATAAATAACTTCACATCTGAGAACTGAATTTTTTTTATCATTAAAGGGAGAGCAGCAATTTTAAACCATTTTCTAATTTACTTCTATTAGCTCATTTGTTTTGTTCTCTTGGTATCCTTTGCTAAAATGCATACCTAGGTAGGTTCAGGAGCTGCTGATTGGTAGCTGCACAGATACCTCTTCTCATTGGCTCACACATGTGCATTGCTGTTTCTTCAATAAAAGATATCAAGAGAATTAAACAAATGAGATAATAGCAGTCAATTGGAAAGTTGTTTAAATCACATGCTGATTTCGGTTTCACATGTTTAACTTCAGGGCATTTAGAAATGAACATTTATATGATCATAGTTTCATGGATTAATTACGTGATTTACTTATCAGTGACCTGTGTGTAGAAAAATACATTTACATTGAATAAAGCTGCACAAACATGAAACAAATGCTGCTCGATACAGACACAGGAAAAAGCACTAAAGCATATGAGACCTAATGATAAATGGGTTATATGTAGCTCAGTGGGTCTGAATACAAAAGCTGTGCCAGGCACTTTATGTGGGCAGGGCTGGCATGGAGCTTTAGCTTTAGTGATAAAGACCTGGCACTTCCACCCTGCAGAGGATACCCCTTTAGAATGTCACCCTTGTGTCTCCTGCTGCTTTATTAGGGCAGTGGCAGGTGACAGCTCTGCTCTGTGCCTGTGTTATTTCATATCTAGCTGTGTATATGGCATGGAGCAGTGACAGGGACCGTGCATGTCACAGTGACTTACACTTTACTTGACATGTTGCTGAACCAATTAGAATCTGACATGAAAGCAGCTTCCCAATGTGACAAAGCTCACAGGTGCTTAATGACAAAATGCCACAGTGCAATAGCTGCATAGACAGTGTGCAGCAACTAAAGGCACTGTCGTGCCCAGTGTGCAGCAACTAAATACACAGACGTGCCCAGTGTGCAGCAGCTAAATACATAGATGTGCCCAGTGTGCAGCAGCTAAATACATAGATATGCCCAGTGTGCAGCAGCTAAATACACAAACGTGCCCATTGTGCAGCAGCTAAATACACAGACGTGCCCAGTGTGCAGCAGCTAAATACATAGATGTGCCCAGTGTGCTGCAGCTAAATACATAGATATGCCCAGTGTCCAGCAGCTAAATACACAAACGTGCCCATTGTGCAGCAGCTAAATACACAGACGTGCCCAGTGTGCAGCAGCTAAATACACAGACGTGCCCAGTGTGCAGCAGCTAAATACACAGACGTGCCCAGTGTGCAGCAGCTAAATACATAGATGTGCCCAGTGTGCAGCAGATAAATACACAGACGTGCCCAGTGTGCAGCAACTAAATACACAGACGTGCCCAGTGTGCAGCAGCTAAATACACAGACGTGCCCAGTGTGCAGCAGCTAAATACACAGACGTGCCCAGTGTGCAGCAGCTAAATACACAGACGTACCCAGTGTGCAGCAGCTAAATACACAGACGTGCCCAGTGTGCAGCAGCTAAATACACAGACATGCCCAGTGTGCAGCAGCTAAATACACAGACGTGCCCAGTGTGCAGCAGCTAAAGGCACCGACGTGCCCAGTGTGCAGCAGCTAAAGTCACCGACGTGCCCAGTGTGCAGCAGCTAAAGTCACCGACGTGCCCAGTGTGCAGCAGCTAAAGGCACCGACGTGCCCAGTGTGCAGCAGCTAAAGTCACCGACGTGCCCAGTGTGCAGCAGCTAAAGTCACCGACGTGCCCAGTGTGCAGCAGCTAAATACACAGACGTGCCCAGTGTGCAGCAGCTAAATACACAGACGTGCCCAGTGTGCAGCAGCTAAATACACAGACGTGCCCAGTGTGCAGCAGCTAAATACACAGACGTGCCCAGTGTGCAGCAGCTAAATACACAGACGTGCCCAGTGTGCAGCAGCTAAAGGCACCGACATGCCCAGTGTGCAGCAGCTAAATACACAAACGTGCCCAGTGTGCAGAAGCTAAAGTCACCGACATGCCCAGTGTGCAGCAGCTAAATACACAGACGTGCCCAGTGTGCAGCAGCTAAAGGCACCGACGAGCCCAGTGTGCAGCAGCTAAAGTCACCGACGTGCCCAGTGTGCAGCAGCTAAATACACAGACGTGCCCAGTGTGCAGCAGCTAAATACACAGATGTGCCCAGTGTGCAGCAGCTAAAGGCACCGACGTGCCCAGTGTGCAGCAGCTAAATACACAGATGTGCCCAGTGTGCAGCAGCTAAAGGCACCGACGTGCCCAGTGTGCAGCAGCTAAATACACAGATGAGCCCAGTGTGCAGCAGCTAAATACACAGACGTGCCTAGTGTGCAGCAGCTAAATACACAGATGAGCCCAGTGTGCAGCAGCTAAATACACAGACGTGCCCAGTGTGCAGCAGCTAAATACACAGACGTGCCCAGTGTGCAGCAGCTAAATACACAGATGAGCCCAGTGTGCAGCAGCTAAATACACAGACGTGCCCAGTGTGCAGCAGCTAAATACACAGATGAGCCCAGTGTGCAGCAGCTAAAGGCATGCCTATTGTGCTCTTCTGCCAGGAGTCCCCAATGTTAATTTGATTTATTTTATAGTTTGGGGCAGGCTTTGACATGTTGCCAGCCAATGCCCCCATTGCCCTCCATACTGGTACCACCCCATGCACCTTAGACTTCCTAATATAATTTCCTACAGCACTGGGGTGAGTAATTTTACTCACAAATTCATTTACCTCTACCCACTGCAGCTTCAAGACAAGTGAAGCTGTGTTGAAAAGTTGTGTGTACGACCCAGTTGTGCTACTAGGGCTGCTGATTTGACTCAGTGGCAGTTTCTGCTCTGGACCAGCAGTTATCTGCAGCTCCCAAGCGGTACTTTAATTCTGTTTTTAACCTATTTACTGGGGTTAACACAAAGCAGTCAAGGATTCATAGTGATAAAAAGAATGAATGCATGAAATTGTTTTCACTGTAGTGACCCTTTAGGGTGCAGCTTTATAACAAGACTGCACACACAACAAACGTTTAATTATTCACAGTATATATACATCGGCAGTTAAGTGCAAAAGGGGTTTATTGCAGCTCTTTGCATGCATCAGAAGTAGCGCACTGTTATGAGTTGAAAGTAAAAACATTTTCTCGAGTGCAATTGAATTTAACACGTTTGGATAGCACGACTTCAGCGCTGTTGTTTAGTGTTACACTAGACTAAAAAGTTGCAAAACACACTTCAACATATTTAAAAGTACAGTTACACAAAGATACAAGGTCTCAGATGTTAGGCTACAAAATGCTTTAACAGACATATACATGTCTAAATATGTATATATATGTGTTTATATTTGTGTACATATGTATCTATAAGTGTATTTATGTAATACAGAAATATATATGTGTGTGTCTGTGTGTATGTGAATTTGAGCGCTTTGCAGTCAAGTAGCTGAAAACATGAATAAAAATATATTTATACAATATTCAAATTTGATAAAGTATTTCACTATGTATGCACTGTAAATATTTCACATTCCAATGTTCTTCACATAGGGGAATATTTTCTAAAAATAGATATTCACACATATACATATATATATACAGGCATACCTCATTTAATTGTGCTTCGCAGATATTGCTCTTTTTACAAATTGAAGGTTTGTGGCAACCTTGCTTCCAGCAAGTCTATCAACGCCATTTTTCCAGCATGTATATATACATATAACCACATATATACACACTATATATAAACACCATTAGCAAAGAGATTATGACTCACTAAAGCCAGCATTTTTTAACAATAAAGTATTTTTTAATTTAGGTATGTAATTTGTTTTTTAGACATAATGTTGTTGCACATTTAATAGACTACAGTATAGTGTAAATATAACTTTATATGCAGTGTGAAACAAAAACATGAGTGTGACTCACTTTATTGATATTTTTCGCTTTATTGCGGTGGTCTAGAACCAAACCCGCAATATCTCAAAGGTACACCTATATATAGATATATAAAAACTTTTTTTTTTTTTACCAAAACACCATCAGATATATACAATATATATTTATAAAATAATAGAACATATTCAGCGCTGCGGAATCTGTTGGTGCTCTACAAATACCTGATAATAATAATATGTGAAGTACACTGGAAAGTGAAACATTAATATTTAATGTCGGGTTAGTGCACTTAGTTAAATATAAAAACATAGATTTTTGACAGCAAATCTGCCCGATATTTCCCAAAAGTATAAACTTATCTAGTTCGTAGTACAGTCTTATGCTTATCCCAGGCAGTAATTAGTATGTGGATAGTCTTATGCTTATCCCAGATATTAATTAGTATGTTGGATAGCCTTATACTTTCCCAGGCATTTATTAAAATGTTGGATAGCCTTATGCTTATCCCAGACATTAATTAGTACGTATGATATCCTTATGTTTACCTCAGGCATTAATTAGTACATGAATGAGTAACTTGTAAAGCGCTACACCGCAAACTAAATCGCTTCAAGACGCTTTTCAGCCAGAAGCGGCTGAACCTTCAGAAAAGGTGGGTCTTGAGCTTCTTCCTGAAGGTTGGATGGTTTTCTTCTGAGCGGATGTCCACGGGTAGCAAATTCCATAGCCGGGGTCCTCAGACTGCGAATCTTCATTCGCCTTTTGATTTGTAGCGGGTCTTGGGTATGTGGAGGAGGTTCTGGTTGGCCGACCGGAGAGGGCAACTTGGGGTGTAGTGCTTTATTTTGTCGCAGAGGTATTTTGTTACTTTTCCTTGTGTACATTTGTGGATGAGGCAGAGGGTCTTGAATGTAACACGATCCTTCACGGGTAGCCAATAGTGTCTTCAGGGATGGGGTGATCAATTCCCAGGGTTTTTTCCCAGTTACCAGTCTGGCGGATGTGTTCTGGATGACTTGCAGTCGTGAGATTTGGTATTTGGGGGGACCTAAGTAGAAGGAGTTTCTTGTTGGTGATGTGCAGGTAGAGTTGAGTGTAATCGGTGTAGGAGTGATAGAGCAGGTTCTGTTTGCTGATTATTTTGAGAGTGGGTGGAGGTAGATATTGAAGAGCAGGCAGGGGTGATCCTTGAGGGACTCTGCATGGGATTTTACGTGCTTCTGAGGTGAAGGCGCCTAGTTTCAGTTTTTGGGATCTGTTCTCTAGGAAGGATGCAAACCAGGGTAGGTCCAAGTCTGCGACTCTGGCTACTTCTGTGAGGCGAATGAGCAGGGTCTTGTGGTCTACTTTGTAGAAGGGTGCGCTGAGGTCCAGTAGCACCAGGAGGCACGATTCGAGGGCATCATCCCAGATCTTGAGGAGCGCCGTTTCAGTCCCGTGGCCAGGATGGAAATCAGATTGTAATGGATCCAGGAGTTCATGGGTGTCTAAATGGCGCTGTAGCTGTTGTACTATTGCTTTCTCGATAATCTTGGTGAGGGTGTTGAGGCTTGTGACAGGTCTGCGGTTGTTTGAGTTTTTGGGGTCAAGGTTGGAATTCTTTAGGAGGGGTTTGATTATGCCTTGCTTAAGGGAGATCGGCACGATTCCTTCTTTGAAAGACAGGTTTATGAGGTGTGTTATGGTGGGTGCCAGGATGTCGGTGCATTCTTTCAGATGTTTTGTGGGAATAATGTCTTTGGTGATGTGCTGTCTCTGAGGCATCTGATTATGGTTTTGGTGGTGTCAATGGTGATTGGTACCAGGGTGAATCTTGGTGGTTGTGGAGAATTTGTGTGGTTTTTGTCTTGTTGTGGTGATCGGGGGGAGTTGCTTGCTATGTTCTGTTGAATTTCTTCTTGAATATTTGTGATTTTTTTTTCAATGAGAAAGTAAGATAGCTCATTGCAGAATTCTTGTGTTTCGTTTACTGGTGGCTCAAGACAGATGGGGTTCATAGTAAGTGCGACTAGTTTCAAGAGCTTGCGGGGTCGGTTTATGGCTTTTGAGATGGTTTTTGAGAAGTGTTCTTTTTTTGCTGTGAAGTTGGCTTTGCGGTATTTAGTTAGTAGTGAGTGATTTGTAGTTTGTGTGGTTGGGTTCCTTCTCCAGGCTGCAATCACTCTTTTGCGTTCTTGTTTCAGTGATGTAAGGGAGTCATTGAACCAGCGAGAATTATTTTTGTGGGTGGGTGCTCTGCGAATTGGTGCGATTGTGTCTGCTGTCTGTAGTAGTGCTGTGTTAAGAGAGTTGAGTGTATCTTCAGTTGTGAGGACAGTCAGTGTCACAATTGTTTTGGGCAATGTGGTTTTGAAGAGTTGTCAGTGTAGTTTCTTCTGTGATTTTGTCCAGTGTGTTGTTGTTGAGTGTGCTGGTTTTTGGCAAAAGATGTCTAGTTATTTTGAATTTGATAGTGTGGTGGTCAGTCCATGGCAGGGGCATGTTGTCCAGAGTGTTGATGTCAATGTTCTGTTTGAAGATGAGGTCAAGGGTGTGGCCAGAAATGTGGGTGGGAGCACTTATCAGCTGCTGCAGACCTAGTGCTTCCAGTTTGCTGATGCAGGCGGTGGTGATGGGTTCCTGGGAGGAGTTGGCCCAGAGGTTGAAGTTCCCGGGTAACAGTAGGTTTTTGGTTTTCAAGGTGTGTGTGGAGATGAATTCAGTGAAGGGAGTGAGGAAGTGTGTCTTTGGCCCTCGTGGTCTGTAACATAGTAGTATGTGGATGGTGTTTTGGGGTGTTGTTTGGAGTTGCAGTGTAAGTGTTTCTATGAATAGCAGTGTGCTCTGTAGGGATGGTTTAGTGAGGATGAGATGTGATTTGTAATTTGTACAAAGGATAGCCTTATGCTTATACCAGGTAGCTGAAAACATGAATAAAAATATATTTATACAATATTCAAATTTGATAAAGTATTTCACTATGTATGCACTGTAAATATTTCACATTCCAATGTTCTTCACATAGGGGAATATTTTCTAAAAATAGATATTCACACATATACATATATATATATACAGGCATACCTCATTTAATTGTGCTTCGCAGATATTGCTCTTTTTACAAATTGAAGGTTTGTGGCAACCTTGCTTCCAGCAAGTCTATCAACGCCATTTTTCCAGCATGTATATATACATATAACCACATATATACACAATATATATAAACACCATTAGCAAAGAGATTATGACTCACTAAAGCCAGCATTTTTTAACAATAAAGTATTTTTTAATTTAGGTATGTAATTTGTTTTTTAGACATAATGTTGTTGCACATTTAATAGACTACAGTATAGTGTAAATATAACTTTATATGCAGTGTGAAACAAAAACATGAGTGTGACTCACTTTATTGATATTTTTCGCTTTATTGCGGTGGTCTAGAACCAAACCCGCAATATCTCAAAGGTACACCTATATATAGATATATAAAAACTTTTTTTTTTTTTTACCAAAACACCATCAGATATATACAATATATATTTATAAAATAATAGAACATATTCAGCGCTGCGGAATCTGTTGGTGCTCTACAAATACCTGATAATAATAATATGTGAAGTACACTGGAAAGTGAAACATTAATATTTAATGTCGGGTTAGTGCACTTAGTTAAATATAAAAACATAGATTTTTGACAGCAAATCTGCCCGATATTTCCCAAAAGTATAAACTTATCTAGTTCGTAGTACAGTCTTATGCTTATCCCAGGCAGTAATTAGTATGTGGATAGTCTTATGCTTATCCCAGATATTAATTAGTATGTTGGATAGCCTTATACTTTCCCAGGCATTTATTAAAATGTTGGATAGCCTTATGCTTATCCCAGACATTAATTAGTACGTATGATATCCTTATGTTTACCTCAGGCATTAATTAGTACATGAATGAGTAACTTGTAAAGCGCTACACCGCAAACTAAATCGCTTCAAGACGCTTTTCAGCCAGAAGCGGCTGAACCTTCAGAAAAGGTGGGTCTTGAGCTTCTTCCTGAAGGTTGGATGGTTTTCTTCTGAGCGGATGTCCACGGGTAGCAAATTCCATAGCCGGGGTCCTCAGACTGCGAATCTTCATTCGCCTTTTGATTTGTAGCGGGTCTTGGGTATGTGGAGGAGGTTCTGGTTGGCCGACCGGAGAGGGCAACTTGGGGTGTAGTGCTTTATTTTGTCGCAGAGGTATTTTGTTACTTTTCCTTGTGTACATTTGTGGATGAGGCAGAGGGTCTTGAATGTAACACGATCCTTCACGGGTAGCCAATAGTGTCTTCAGGGATGGGGTGATCAATTCCCAGGGTTTTTTCCCAGTTACCAGTCTGGCGGATGTGTTCTGGATGACTTGCAGTCGTGAGATTTGGTATTTGGGGGGACCTAAGTAGAAGGAGTTTCTTGTTGGTGATGTGCAGGTAGAGTTGAGTGTAATCGGTGTAGGAGTGATAGAGCAGGTTCTGTTTGCTGATTATTTTGAGAGTGGGTGGAGGTAGATATTGAAGAGCAGGCAGGGGTGATCCTTGAGGGACTCTGCATGGGATTTTACGTGCTTCTGAGGTGAAGGCGCCTAGTTTCAGTTTTTGGGATCTGTTCTCTAGGAAGGATGCAAACCAGGGTAGGTCCAAGTCTGCGACTCTGGCTACTTCTGTGAGGCGAATGAGCAGGGTCTTGTGGTCTACTTTGTAGAAGAGTGCGCTGAGGTCCAGTAGCACCAGGAGGCACGATTCGAGGGCATCATCCCAGATCTTGAGGAGCGCCGTTTCAGTCCCGTGGCCAGGATGGAAATCAGATTGTAATGGATCCAGGAGTTCATGGGTGTCTAAATGGCGCTGTAGCTGTTGTACTATTGCTTTCTCGATAATCTTGGTGAGGGTGTTGAGGCTTGTGACAGGTCTGCGGTTGTTTGAGTTTTTGGGGTCAAGGTTGGAATTCTTTAGGAGGGGTTTGATTATGCCTTGCTTAAGGGAGATCGGCATGATTCCTTCTTTGAAAGACAGGTTTATGAGGTGTGTTATGGTGGGTGCCAGGATGTCGGTGCATTCTTTCAGATGTTTTGTGGGAATAATGTCTTTGGTGATGTGCTGTCTCTGAGGCATCTGATTATGGTTTTGGTGGTGTCAATGGTGATTGGTACCAGGGTGAATCTTGGTGGTTGTGGAGAATTTGTGTGGTTTTTGTCTTGTTGTGGTGATCGGGGGGAGTTGCTTGCTATGTTCTGTTGAATTTCTTCTTGAATATTTGTGATTTTTTTTTCAATGAGAAAGTAAGATAGCTCATTGCAGAATTCTTGTGTTTCGTTTACTGGTGGCTCAAGACAGATGGGGTTCATAGTAAGTGCGACTAGTTTCAAGAGCTTGCGGGGTCGGTTTATGGCTTTTGAGATGGTTTTTGAGAAGTGTTCTTTTTTTGCTGTGAAGTTGGCTTTGCGGTATTTAGTTAGTAGTGAGTGATTTGTAGTTTGTGTGGTTGGGTTCCTTCTCCAGGCTGCAATCACTCTTTTGCGTTCTTGTTTCAGTGATGTAAGGGAGTCATTGAACCAGCGAGAATTATTTTTGTGGGTGGGTGCTCTGCGAATTGGTGCGATTGTGTCTGCTGTCTGTAGTAGTGCTGTGTTAAGAGAGTTGAGTGTATCTTCAGTTGTGAGGACAGTCAGTGTCACAATTGTTTTGGGCAATGTGGTTTTGAAGAGTTGTCAGTGTAGTTTCTTCTGTGATTTTGTCCAGTGTGTTGTTGTTGAGTGTGCTGGTTTTTGGCAAAAGATGTCTAGTTATTTTGAATTTGATAGTGTGGTGGTCAGTCCATGGCAGGGGCATGTTGTCCAGAGTGTTGATGTCAATGTTCTGTTTGAAGATGAGGTCAAGGGTGTGGCCAGAAATGTGGGTGGGAGCACTTATCAGCTGCTGCAGACCTAGTGCTTCCAGTTTGCTGATGCAGGCGGTGGTGATGGGTTCCTGGGAGGAGTTGGCCCAGAGGTTGAAGTTCCCGGGTAACAGTAGGTTTTTGGTTTTCAAGGTGTGTGTGGAGATGAATTCAGTGAAGGGAGTGAGGAAGTGTGTCTTTGGCCCTCGTGGTCTGTAACATAGTAGTATGTGGATGGTGTTTTGGGGTGTTGTTTGGAGTTGCAGTGTAAGTGTTTCTATGAATAGCAGTGTGCTCTGTAGGGATGGTTTAGTGAGGATGAGATGTGATTTGTAATTTGTACAAAGGATAGCCTTATGCTTATACCAGGCATTCATTACTATGTAGGATAGCCTTACACTTATCCCAGGCAAAACATAGGATAGCCTTATGCTTACCCCAGGCAGTAATTAGTATGTAGGATAGCCTTATGCTTATCCCAGGCAGTAATTAGTATGTAGGATAGCCTTATGCTTATCCCAGGCAGTAATTAGTACATAGGATAGCCTTATGCTTATCCCAGGCTGCAATTAGTATGTAGGATAGCCTTATGCCTATCCCAGGCATTAATTAGTATGTTGGATAAACTTGTGCTTATCCCAGGCATTAATTAGTACATAGGATAGCCTTATGCTTTTCCAAGGCAGTAACTAGTATGTGGGATAGCCTTATGCTTATCCCAGGCATTAAATAGTAAGTAGGATAGCCTTATGCTTATCTCAGGCAGTAATTATTATGTAGGATAGCCTTATGTTTATCTCATGCAGTAATTAGTATGTAGGATAGCCTTATGCTTATCCCAGGCCTTAATTAGTACATAGAATAGCCTTATGCTTATCCCTGGCATTGATTAGTACTTAGGATAGCCTTATGCTTATCCCAGGCATTAATTAGTACTTAGGATAGCTTTATACTTATCCCAGGCATTAATTAGTATATAGGATAGCCTTATGCTTATTCATGGCAGTAATTAGTATGTAGGATAGCTTTATGCTTATCTCATGCAGTAATTAGTATGTAGGATAGCCTTATGCTTATCCCAGGCCTTAATTAGTACGTAGAATAGCCTTATGCTTATCCCTGGCATTGATTAGTACTTAGGATAGCCTTATGCTTATCCCAGGCCTTAATTAGTATATAGGATAGCCTTATGCTTATCTCAGGCAGTAATTAGTATGTAGCATAGCCTTATGCTTATCCCAGGCATTAATTAGTATATAGGATAGCCTTATGCTTATCCCAGGCCTTAATTAGTACGTAGGATAACCTTATGCTTATCCCTGGCATTGATTAGTACTTAGGATAGCCTTATACTTATCCCAGGCATAAATTAGTACTTAGGATAGCTTTATGCTTATGCCAGGCAGTAATTAGTATGTAGGATAGCCTTATGCTTATTCCAGGCAATAATTAATATGTAGAATAGCCTTATGCTTATCCCAGGCCTTAATTAGTATATAGGATAGCCTTATGCTTATCCCAGGCAGTAATTAGTATGTAGGATAGCCTTATGCATATCCCAGGCATTAATAGGTATATAGGATAGCCGTATGCTTATCTCAGGCACTAACTAGTATGAAGGATAGCCTTATGCTTATCCCAGGCATTAATAGGTATATAGGATAGCCGTATGCTTATCCCAGGCACTAACTAGTATGAAGGATAGCCTTATGCTTATCCCAGGCATTAATTAGTATATAGGATAGCCCTATGCTTATCCCAGGCAGTAATTAGTATGTAGGATAGCCTTATGCCTATCCCAGGCATTCTTTAAGACCCCACAGTATTTGTTGTCACTCTTGTAGAAGTTTATTTCATGAATCAATCTCCCTTTCTGTGAAGAAGCCTCTGCAAATTACTCCTGAATCTACTACCATTCAGCTTGAGATCATGACCTTTTACTCTTGAATTTTTCTTTTTATGAAAAATTCTCACTGCCCCTTAATATAATTGAAAGTTACTATCATATCACCTATTTCCCTTCTCTCCTGTAACAACTAATGAACAGCCATAAATCCTTCATTTCCCTCCTGGAGCTGCCTGGGGGAATCCCACGGATAACGCAGTCATGCGCAGTGTAAGGTAGTGGCACAAGGACCTTTGTTCAGGGCTCAGGGAGATTTTTGTATTTGGATTAATGTCCCCTCCAGGTCAATGAGTAACTATTGCAAAAGGGGACAGAAAGCCACAGTGTTTAACTTGAGATAAAAGTGACTCCGGAGTGACCCTCGGTGTGCCCGGCTGCCCATCAACATTATCTGTACAGATTCCTTTCCCAAGGCAAAGCCTCCCACTCCTGGGTGGTTAATTATTTATTTCATCACAAAGAGTCAGCTAACGAGTAGTGGGTTTGTGCTAAATGGGCACCAGCAGGGTCACATCATTACACTGTAACGTGTCATTAGCACAATTGTTGCAAAAATACATCATAAGCTGCATGAAAAATCCTAACATTTCCAGCAACTGAATAATATAATGTGAAATGTTTGTCTTATATAAACATGTAAAGAACTGAACCAGAGCTTAAACAGTGTAACACGGAGCTGAGCGCACACTCTGTCTCTGTTGTCATTCAGATGGTTTAGCTGAGTGTGTGAGTGTGACAACACGATAAAGCACAAATGAGAGAGTACGATAATGTGATAGGGAAATGAATGCTCTAACGTTAGTGTGATAGGAGGTTAGTGAGATAATGTGAGTGTGACATGACGTTAGTGAGATAATGTGAGTGTGATAGGAGGTTAGTGAGATAATGTGAGTGTGACATGACGTCAGTGAGATAATGTGAGTGTGATATGACGTCAGTGAGATAATGTGAGTGTGATATGACGTTAGTGAGATAATGTGAGTGTGATATGACGTTAGTGAGATAATGCGAGTGTGATATGACGTCAGTGAGATAATGTGAGTGTGATAGGACGTCAGTGAGATAATGAGTGTGATAGGAGGTTAGTGAGATAATGTGAGAGTGATAGGAGGTTAGTGAGATAATGTGAGAGTGATAGGAGGTTAGTGAGATAATGTGAGTGTGATATGACGTCAGTGAGATAATGTGAGTGTGATATGACGTCAGTGAGATAATGTGAGTGTGATAGGAGGTTAGTGTGATAATGTGAGTGTGATATGACGTCAGTGAGATAATGTGAGTGTGATATGACGTCAGTGAGATAATGTGAGTGTGATAGGAGGTTAGTGAGATAATGTGAGTGTGACATGACGTCAGTGAGATAATGTGAGTGTGATATGACGTTAGTGAGATAATGTGAGTGTGACATGACGTTAGTGATATAATGTGAGTGTGATAGGAGGTTAGTGAGATAATGTGAGTGTGATAGGATGTTAGTGAGATAATGTGAGTGTGATATGACGTCAGTGAGATAATGTGAGTGTGACATGACGTTAGTGATATAATGTGAGTGTGATAGGAGGTTAGTGAGATAATGTGAGTGTGATAGGAGGTTAGTGAGATAATGTGAGTGTGATAGGACGTTAGTGTGATAATGTGAGTGTGATATGACGTCAGTGAGATAATGTGAGTGTGACATGACGTTAGTGTGATAATGTGAGTGTGATAGGAGGTTAGTGAGATAATGTGAGTGTGATAGGACGTTAGTGAGATAATGTGAGTGTGATATGACGTTAGTGAGATAATGTGAGTGTGACATGACGTTAGTGAGATAATGTGAGTGTGACATGACGTCAGTGAGATAATGTGAGTGTGATATGACGTTAGTGAGATAATGTGAGTGTGATATGACGTCAGTGAGATAATGTGAGTGTGATAGGACGTCAGTGAGATAATGAGTGTGATAGGAGGTTAGTGAGATAATGTGAGAGTGATAGGAGGTTAGTGAGATAATGTGAGAGTGATAGGAGGTTAGTGAGATAATGTGAGTGTGATATGACGTTAGTGAGATAATGTGAGTGTGATAGGAGGTTAGTGTGATAATGTGAGTGTGATAGGAGGTTAGTGAGATAATGTGAGTGTGATATGACGTTAGTGAGATAATGTGAGTGTGATAGGAGGTTAGTGAGATAATGTGAGTGTGATATGACGTTAGTGAGATAATGTGAGTGTGACATGACGTTAGTGAGATAATGTGAGTGTGATATGACCTTAGTGAGATAATGTGAGTGTGATATGACGTTAGTGAGATAATGTGAGTGTGACATGACGTTAGTGAGATAATGTGAGTGTGATATGACGTTAGTGAGATAATGTGAGTGTGATATGACGTCAGTGAGATAATGTGAGTGTGATAGGAGGTTAGTGTGATAATGTGAGTGTGATAGGAAGTTAGTGAGATAATGTGAGTGTGATATGACGTCAGTGAGATAATGTGAGTGTGATAGGAGGTTAGTGAGATAATGTGAGTGTGATAGGACGTTAGTGATATAATGTGAGTGTGATAGGTTAGTGTGATAATGTGAGTGTGATAGGAGGTTAGTGAGATAATGTGAGTGTGACAGGACGTTGGTGAGATAATGTGAGTGTGATATGACGTCAGTGAGATAATGTGAGTGTGATAGGAGGTTAGTGAGATAATGTGAGTGTGATAGGACGTTAGTGATATAATGTGAGTGTGATAGGTTAGTGTGATAATGTGAGTGTGATAGGAGGTTAGTGAGATAATGTGAGTGTGACAGGACGTTGGTGAGATAATGTGAGTGTGATATGACGTCAGTGAGATAATGTGAGTGTGATATGACGTTAGTGAGATAATGTGAGTGTGACATGACGTTAGTGAGATAATGTGAGTGTGATATGACGTTAGTGAGATAATGTGAGTGTGACATGACGTTAGTGAGATAATGTGAGTGTGATAGGAGGTTAGTGAGATAATGTGAGTGTGATAGGACGTTAGTGATATAATGTGAGTGTGATAGGTTAGTGTGATAATGTGAGTGTGATAGGAGGTTAGTGAGATAATGTGAGTGTGACAGGACGTTGGTGAGATAATGTGAGTGTGATATGACGTCAGTGAGATAATGTGAGTGTGATATGACGTTAGTGAGATAATGTGAGTGTGACATGACGTTAGTGAGATAATGTGAGTGTGATATGACGTTAGTGAGATAATGTGAGTGTGACATGACGTTAGTGAGATAATGTGAGTGTGATATGACGTTAGTGAGATAATGTGAGTGTGACATGACGTCAGTGAGATAATGTGAGTGTGATATGACGTTAGTGAGATAATGTGAGTGTGATATGACGTTAGTGAGATAATGTGAGTGTGACATGACGTTAGTGAGATAATGTGAGTGTGATATGACGTTAGTGAGATAATGTGAGTGTGATATGACGTCAGTGAGATAATGTGAGTGTGATAGGACGTCAGTGAGATAATGTGAGTGTGATATGACGTTAGTGAGATAATGTGAGTGTGATATAATGTTAGTGAGATAATGTGAGTGTGATATGACGTTAGTGAGATAATGTGAGTGTGATATGACGTTAGTGAGATAATGTGAGTGTGATATGACGTCAGTGAGATAATGTGAGTGTGATATGACGTTAGTGAGATAATGTGAGTGTGATATGACGTCAGTGAGATAATGTGAGTGTGATAGGAGGTTAGTGTGATAATGTGTGTGATATGACATCAGTGAGATAATGTGAGTGTGATATGACGTCAGTGAGATAATGTGAGTGTGATATGACGTTAGTGAGATAATGTGAGTGTGATATGACGTCAGTGAGATAATGTGAGTGTGACATGACGTTAGTGAGATAATGTGAGTGTGATATGACGTCAGTGAGATAATGTGAGTGTGATATGACGTTAGTGAGATAATGAGTGTGATAGGAGGTTAGTGAGATAATGTGAGTGTGACATGACGTTAGTGAGATAATGTGAGTGTGATATGACGTTAGTGAGATAATGTGAGTGTGATATGACGTCAGTGAGATAATGTGAGTGTGATATGATGTTAGTGAGATAATGTGAGTGTGATATGACGTTAGTGAGATAATGTGAGTGTGATATGATGTCAGTGAGATAATGTGAGTGTGATATGACGTTAGTGAGATAATGTGAGTGTGATATGACGTCAGTGAGATAATGTGAGTGTGATAGGAGGTTAGTGTGATAATGTGAGTGTGATATGACGTCAGTGAGATAATGTGAGTGTGATATGACGTTAGTGAGATAATGTGAGTGTGATATGACGTCAGTGAGATAATGTGAGTGTGACATGACGTTAGTGAGATAATGTGAGTGTGATATGACATCAGTGAGATAATGTGAGTGTGATAGGAGGTTAGTGTGATAATGTGTGTGATATGACGTCAGTGAGATAATGTGAGTGTGATATGACGTCAGTGAGATAATGTGAGTGTGATATGACGTTAGTGAGATAATGTGAGTGTGATATGACGTCAGTGAGATAATGTGAGTGTGACATGACGTTAGTGAGATAATGTGAGTGTGATATGACGTCAGTGAGATAATGTGAGTGTGATATGACGTTAGTGAGATAATGAGTGTGATAGGAGGTTAGTGAGATAATGTGAGTGTGACATGACGTTAGTGAGATAATGTGAGTGTGATATGACGTTAGTGAGATAATGTGAGTGTGATTTGACGTCAGTGAGATAATGTGAGTGTGATATGATGTTAGTGAGATAATGTGAGTGTGATATGACGTTAGTGAGATAATGTGAGTGTGATATGACGTTAGTGAGATAATGTGAGTGTGATATGACGTCAGTGAGATAATGTGAGTGTGATATGACGTTAGTGAGATAATGTGAGTGTGATATGATGTCAGTGAGATAATGTGAGTGTGATAGGAGGTTAGTGTGATAATGTGAGTGTGATATGACGTCAGTGAGATAATGTGAGTGTGATATGACGTTAGTGAGATAATGTGAGTGTGATATGACGTCAGTGAGATAATGTGAGTGTGACATGACGTTAGTGAGATAATGTGAGTGTGATATGACGTCAGTGAGATAATGTGAGTGTGATATGACGTTAGTGAGATAATGTGAGTGTGACATGACGTTAGTGAGATAATGTGAGTGTGACATGACGTTAGTGAGATAATGTGAGTGTGATATGACGTTAGTGAGATAATGTGAGTGTGATATGACGTTAGTGAGATAATGTGAGTGTGATATGACGTCAGTGAGATAATGTGAGTGTGACATGACGTCAGTGAGATAATGTGAGTGTGATATGACGTTAGTGAGATAATGTGAGTGTGATATGACGTTAGTGAGATAATGTGAGTGTGATATGACGTTAGTGAGATAATGTGAGTGTGATATGACGTCAGTGAGATAATGTGAGTGTGATATGACGTTAGTGAGATAATGTGAGTGTGATATGACGTTAGTGAGATAATGTGAGTGTGATAGGAGGTTAGTGAGATAATGTGAGTGTGATAGGATGTTTGTGAGATAATATGAGTGTGACATGACGTTAGTGAGATAATGTGAGTGTGACATGACGTTAGTGAGATAATGTGAGTGTGATATGACGTCAGTGAGATAATGTGAGTGTGATATGACGTTAGTGAGATAATGTGAGTGTGATAGGATGTTGGTGAGATAATGTGAGTGTGATAGTAGGTTAGTGAGATAATGTGAGTGTGATAGGATGTTTGTGAGATAATATGAGTGTGATAGGAGGTTAGTGAGATAATGTGAGTGTGATATGACGTCAGTGAGATAATGTGAGTGTGATATGACGTTAGTGAGATAATGTGAGTGTGATATGACGTCAGTGAGATAATGTGAGTGTGACATGACGTTAGTGAGATAATGTGAGTGTGATATGACGTTAGTGAGATAATGTGAGTGTGACATGACGTTAGTGAGATAATGTGAGTGTGACATGACGTCAGTGAGATAATGTGAGTGTGATATGACGTCAGTGAGATAATGTGAGTGTGACATGACGTCAGTGAGATAATGTGAGTGTGATATGACGTTAGTGAGATAATGTGAGTGTGACATGACATTAGTGAGATAATGTGAGTGTGATATGACGTTAGTGAGATAATGTGAGTGTGACATGACGTCAGTGAGATAATGTGAGTGTGATATGACGTCAGTGAGATAATGTGAGTGTGACATGACGTCAGTGAGATAATGTGAGTGTGACATGACGTTAGTGATATAATGTGAGTGTGATAGGAGGTTAGTGAGATAATGTGAGCGTGATAGGAGGTTAGTGAGATAATGTGAGTGTGATATGACGTCAGTGAGATAATGTGAGTGTGATATGACGTCAGTGAGATAATGTGAGTGTGACAGGACGTTAGTGAGATAATGTGAGTGTGACATGACGTTAGTGAGATAATGTGAGTGTGATATGACGTCAGTGAGATAATGTGAGTGTGATATGACGTCAGTGAGATAATGTGAGTGTGACATGACGTCAGTGAGATAATGTGAGTGTGATATGACGTTAGTGAGATAATGTGAGTGTGACATGACGTCAGTGAGATAATGTGAGTGTGATATGACGTCAGTGAGATAATGTGAGTGTGACATGACGTTGGTGAGATAATGTGAGTGTGATATGACGTTAGTGAGATAATGTGAGTGTGATATGACGTTAGTGAGATAATGTGAGTGTGATATGACGTTAGTGAAATAATGTGAGTGTGATATGACGTCAGTGAGATAATGTGAGTGTGACATGACGTTAGTGAGATAATGTGAGTGTGATATGACATCAGTGAGATAATGTGAGTGTGACATGACGTCAGTGAGATAATGTGAGTGTGACATGACGTTAGTGAGATAATGTGAGTGTGATATGACATCAGTGAGATAATGTGAGTGTGACATGACGTCAGTGAGATAATGTGAGTGTGACATGACGTCAGTGAGATAATGTGAGTGTGATATGACGTTAGTGAGATAATGTGAGTGTGACATGACGTCAGTGAGATAATGTGAGTGTGATATGACGTCAGTGAGATAATGTGAGTGTGACATGACGTCAGTGAGATAATGTGAGTGTGATATGACGTTAGTGAGATAATGTGAGTGTGACATGACGTTAGTGAGATAATGTGAGTGTGATATGACGTCAGTGAGATAATGTGAGTGTGATATGACGTCAGTGAGATAATGTGAGTGTGACATGACGTCAGTGAGATAATGTGAGTGTGATATGACGTTAGTGAGATAATGTGAGTGTGACATGACGTCAGTGAGATAATGTGAGTGTGATATGACGTCAGTGAGATAATGTGAGTGTGACATGACGTTAGTGAGATAATGTGAGTGTGATATGACGTTAGTGAGATAATGTGAGTGTGATATGACGTCAGTGAGATAATGTGAGTGTGACATGACGTTAGTGAGATAATGTGAGTGTGATATGACGTCAGTGAGATAATGTGAGTGTGACATGACGTTAGTGAGATAATGTGAGTGTGATATGACGTCAGTGAGATAATGTGAGTGTGACATGACGTTAGTGAGATAATGTGAGTGTGACATGACGTTAGTGAGATAATGTGAGTGTGATGGGAGGTTAGTGAGATAATGAGTGTGATATGACGTTAGTGAGATAATGTGAGTGTGTGTGATAGGATGTTAGTGTGATAATGTGAGTGTGATAGGATGTTAGTGTGATAATGTGAGTGTGATAGGATGTTTGTGAGATAATATGAGTGTGATAGGATGTTTGTGAGATAATATGAGTGTGATAGGACGTTGGTGAGATAATTTGAGTGTGATAGGAGGTTGTGATAATGTGAGTGTGATAGGACATTGGTGAGATAATGTGAGTGTGATATGACGTCAGTGAGATAATGTGAGTGTGACATGACGTTAGTGAGATAATGTGAGTGTGATAGGAGGTTAGTGAGATAATGAGTGTGATAGGACGTTGGTGAGATAATGTGAGTGTGATAGGATGTTAGTGAGATAATATGAGTGTGATACGGAAATTAATGTGAATGTGATAGGAAAATTAATGTGATAATGTGAGTGTGATAGGACGTTGGTGAGATAATATGAGTGTGATAGGACGTTGGTGAGATAATGTGAGTGTGATAGGACATTGGTGAGATAATGTGAGTGTGATAGGACGTTGGTGAGATAATGTGAGTGTGATAGGACGTTGGTGAGATAATGTGAGTGTGACATGACGTTAGTGAGATAATGAGTGTGATAGGACGTTGGTGAGATAATGTGAGTGTGATAGTAGGTTAGTGTGATAATGTGAATGTGATAGGACATTGGTGAGATAATGTGAGTGTGATAGTAGGTTAGTGTGATAATGTGAGTGTGATAGGACATTGGTGAGATAATGTGAGTGTGATATGACGTTAGTGAGATAATGTGAGTGTGATATGACGTTAGTGAGATAATGTGAGTGTGATAGGATGTTGGTGAGATAATGTGAGTGTGATAGGATGTTAGTGAGATAATGTGAGTGTGATAGTAGGTTAGTGTGATAATGTGAGTGTGATAGGACATTGGTGAGATAATGTGAGTGTGATATGACGTTAGTGAGATAATGTGAGTGTGATATGACGTTAGTGAGATAATGTGAGTGTGATAGGATGTTGGTGAGATAATGTGAGTGTGATAGGATGTTAGTGAGATAATGTGAGTGTGATAGTAGGTTAGTGTGATAATGTGAGTGTGATAGGACATTGGTGAGATAATGTGAGTGTGATCGGATGTTGGTGAGATAATGTGAGTGTGATAGGATGTTTGTGAGATAATGAGTGTGATAGGACGTTGGTGAGATAATGTGAGTGTTATAGGACATTGGTGAGATAATGTGAGTGTGATAGGACATTGGTGAGATAATGTGAGTGTGATAGGATGTTGGTGAGATAATGTGAGTGTGATAGGATGTTTGTGAGATAATGAGTGTGATAGGACGTTGGTGAGATAATATGAGTGTGATAGGATGTTGGTGAGATAATATGAGTGAGATAGGATGTTTGTGAGATAATGTGAGTGTGATAGGAGGTTAGTGAGATAATGTGAGTGTGATATGACGTTAGTGAGATAATGTGAGTGTGATAGGAGGTTAGTGAGATAATGAGTGTGATAGGACGTTGGTGAGATAATATGAGTGAGATAGGATGTTTGTGAGATAATGTGAGTGTGATAGGAGGTTAGTGAGATAATGTGAGTGTGATATGACGTTAGTGAGATAATGTGAGTGTGATAGGAGGTTAGTGAGATAATGAGTGTGATAGGACGTTGGTGAGATAATGTGAGTGTGATAGGACGTTGGTGAGATAATGTGAGTGTGATATGACGTCAGTGAGATAATGTGAGTGTGACATGACGTTAGTGAGATAATGTGAGTGTGATAGGTTAGTGAGATAATGAGTGTGATAGGACGTTGGTGAGATAATGTGAGTGTGATATGACGTCAGTGAGATAATGTGAGTGTGACATGACGTTAGTGAGATAATGTGAGTGTGATAGGAGGTTAGTGAGATAATGAGTGTGATAGGACGTTGGTGAGATAATGTGAGTGTGATAGGAGGTTAGTGAGATAATGTGAGTGTGATATGACGTTAGTGAGATAATGTGAGTGTTATAGGACGTTAGTGAGATAATGTGAGTGTGATAGGAGGTTAGTGAGATAATGTGAGTGTGATATGACGTTGGTGAGATAATGTGAGTGTGACATGACGTTAGTGAGATAATGTGAGTGTGATAGGAAGTTAGTGAGATAATGTGAGTGTGATAGGACGTTAGTGAGATAATGTGAGTGTGATATGACGTTAGTGAGATAATGTGAGTGTGATAGGACGTTAGTGAGATAATGTGAGTGTGATATGACGTTAGTGAGATAATGTGAGTGTGATAGGACGTTAGTGAGATAATGTGAGTGTGATAGGATGTTTGTGAGATAATGTGAGTGTGATAGGACGTTAGTGAGATAATGTGAGTGTGATATGACGTTAGTGAGATAATGTGAGTGTGACATGACGTTAGTGAGATAATGTGAGTGTGACATGACGTTGGTGAGATAATGTGAGTGTGATAGGACGTTGGTGAGATAATGTGAGTGTGATAGGACGTTGGTGAGATAATGTGAGTGTGATAGGATGTTGGTGAGATAATGTGAGTGTGATACGGAAATTAATGTGAATGTGATAGGAAAATTAATGTGATAATGTGAGTGTGATAGGATGCTAGTGTGATAATGTGAGTGTGATAGGATGCTAGTGTGATAATGTGAGTGTGATAGGATGCTAGTGTGATAATGTGAGTGTGATAGGAAGTTAGTGTGATAATGTGAGTGTGATAGGATGCTAGTGTGATAATGTGAGTGTGATAGGATGCTAGTGTGATAATGTGAGTGTGATAGGATGCTAGTGTGATAATGTGAGTGTGATAGGATGCTAGTGTGATAATGTGAGTGTGATAGGAAGTTAGTGTGATAATGTGAGTGTGATAGGATGCTAGTGTGATAATGTGAGTGTGATAGGAAGTTAGTGTGATAATGTGAGTGTGATAGGTTAGTGTGATAATGTGAGTGTGATAGGTTAGTGTGATAATGTGAGTGTGATAGGAAGTTAGTGTGATAATGTGAGTGTGATAGGACATTGGTGAGATAATGTGAGTGTGATAGGAAGTTAGTGTGATAATGTGAGTGTGATAGGTTAGTGTGATAATGTGAGTGTGATAGGTTAGTGTGATAATGTGAGTGTGATAGGAAGTTAGTGTGATAATGTGAGTGTGATAGGTTAGTGTGATAATGTGAGTGTGATAGGAAGTTAGTGTGATAATGTGAGTGTGATAGGTTAGTGTGATAATGTGAGTGTGATAGGAAGTTAGTGTGATAATGTGAGTGTGATAGGACATTGGTGAGATAATGTGAGTGTGATAGGAAGTTAGTGTGATAATGTGAGTGTGATAGGTTAGTGTGATAATGCAGACATCCCAACCTGCAAAAACTCATTTTAGGGAGGTGGCTTGTCCCGCTACTGCGCCTCCCCCACCCCCCAGTTATATATTGGACACCTTGAAACCCTAAATAAGATAGAGACATCATTAAAGTAGCTCCCCACTGAAGTCACATTAAAAAAAAAAAGTCGCTTTATTGCACAACCACATACAACAAACCTATTTTCCAGGGATCGTACGCTTGTTGAATGCTCAAATATTTTAGAATATGAAGTTTAATTACGTGCAGTAAATAAAGTAGTATTTGTGTTTTATTTTATTAGAATCAGTGGGGGCTTTTTGGTTACTGATGCTTTGAGGGTTCTATAAGGTCCCAGCAACTAAAGGTATTCCTTAAAGAAACACTTTTCCGGATTTGGGCCACATTGGACCATGGTACTTGGAGTTTCAGGGAGATTGCACTCCATTTGCTGGCATCAGGGAGTCACTATTACAATCAGGGAGAGTTGGGATGTCTGGTTAATGTGAGTGTGAAAGGACGTTAGTGAGATAATGTAAATGAAAAAGAACGTTAGTAAGATAATGTGAGTGTGAAAGGACGTTAGTGAGATAATGTAAATGAAAAAGAACGTTAGTAAGATAATGTGAGTGTGAAAGGACGTTAGTGAGATAATGTAAATGAAAAAGAACGTTAGTAAGATAATGTGAGTGTGATAGGGAAATTAATGTGAATGTGATAGGAGGTTAGTGTGATAATGTTAGTGTGATAGGGCGTTAGTAAAATAATGTGAGTGTGACAGGACGTTAGTGAGATAATGTGAGAGGGATAGGAGGTTAGTGAGATAATGTGAGTGTGATAGGGCGTTAGTAAAATAATGTGAGTGCGACAGGACGTTAGTGAGATAATGTGAGTGTGATAGGACGTTAGTGACATAATGTGAGTGTGTGATAGGAGGTAGTGAGATAATATGAGTGTGATAGGACGTTAGTGAGATAATGTGAGTGTGATAGGACGTTAGTGACATAATGTGAGTGTGTGATAGGAGGTAGTGAGATAATATGAGTGTGATAGGACGTTGGTGAGATAACGTGAGTGTGATAGGAGGTTAATGTGATAATGTGAGTGTGATAGGACGTTTTCTTCATTCACACACACTGGAGCTGCTTCCTGGTTGCCTAAATTAAAAAAGTGTAGTGCACATTAAGTAGCGTTGCACTCTGCTAGGTCATTGACCTGCCTTAAATAAGTATAGTGCACATTAAGTAGCACTACACTCTGCTAGGTCACCGATCTGCCTTAAATAAGTATAGTGCACATTAAGTAGCACTACACTCTGCTAGGTCACAGATCTGCCTTAAATAAGTATAGTGAGCATTAAGTAGCACTACACTCTGCTAGGTCACCGATCTGCCTTAAATAATTGTAGTGCGCATAAAGTAGCACTGCACTCGGCTAGGCTCTGATCTGCCTTAAATAAGTATAGTGCGCATTAGGTAGCACTACACTCTGCTAGGTCACCGATCTGCCTTAAATAATTGTAGTGCGCATTAAGTAGCACTGCACTCGGCTAGGCTCTGATCTGCCTTAAATAAGTATAGTGCGCATTACGTAGCACTACACTCTGCTAGGTCACCGATCTGCCTTAAATAAGTGTAGTGAGAATTAAGTAGCACTACACCCGTCTAGGTCACCGATCTGCCTTGAATAAGTGTAATGCGCATTAAGTAGCCTTACACTATGCCGGACAAAAGTTTTTTTATTTCAGGAGGTAAACTGGAAAATTATACATCATAGCTCATGCATTTTAAAATACATTCATGTCCTTTAAAAAAGCATACTAAATATCCAAAAATGTAAAAATAATAATAATAAAGTAGTTACATGCCGCTGGTCCTTTGCATACTGACTAACATGCAGCTCGTATTGCATACTGATCTCCCAATTGGCTGGCTGGGGTACTGCGCCAGTTCCCACCCTATGTCATGTGTCCTTGCACAGCCTGAGCTTAGAAATCATATCCAATACATTTCTAGTTTCCTATAATAGCTTCCATTCACAATGCTCTCACTTGCTAAGTGATCGGCCTGGAAGGAGTAGTCCGGGAGATTCAGAGGATGACATGGAACATACATCCTGATTCCGGGGCTGCCCCGGTCATACCGGGACAGGTGGCAACCCTACTCAGTACTGATCACTGGGGGACAACCATTTTGTTACTTTTGTCCAATCTGAATATGATCCATTTACAACTATTCGTTGCTCCCTTTCTTTTATCTACTTATTTATCCATGAACTAACATTTTCAGCTAATCCCAGTTCCTTTAATTTTGTACATTAATCTCTCATGTAGCACTGTATCAAACGCCTTTGCAAAATCCAAGTATATCACATCAACTGATTCCCCGGTATTTATATTTTTTACTTACTTCCTCGTACAATCTAATTAGATTATTTTGACATGATCTATTTCTCATGAAACCATCTGATTTGAACTCATAATCTTGTTTACATGATTATACTCATCAATATAATCCCTTATAATTCTTTACAGCATTTTCCCCACTATTGATGTCAGACTAACTGGCCTATAGCTTCCTGGATCAGCCCTGCTTCCCGATTTAAAAAGTGTCACCACATCAGCTTTACGCCAGTCCTGGAATACTATACCTAGAAATAATGATTCTTTAAAAATTAAAGGGACAGTCAACTTTATTACCCATTCCTTAGTTTTGCACAGCCAACATGGTTATATCAATATACTTTTTAACCTCTAAAGGCATTATCTATCTTTTTAAACAAATAGAATTTTTTTGTTGACTGTCCCTTTAAGAGTAGAGGTTTGGCCATGACAGTTCCCTTAAAACTCTTGGGTGTATTACATCTGGGCCTGGAGTTTTATTTACCTGGATATTATCCAGTTTTTTTCCTGATATCAAGTAAAACCCAGTTAATGGTATGGGCTTGTATGTTCAAATTATCTCCCATTGGTTCCTCTCTTGTGTATACTGAAGAAAAGAACTGGTTTAGTACCTCAGCCTTCTCCCTGTCACTGTTAATCATGCTGCCCTCCACTCATTTTAATATACCTTATGTCTAATGTATCTTAGATGCATTAGACATAAGGCCTCGATCACAATCAGGTATTTGCAGAGCGCCAACAGATTCCGCAGCACTATAAACATAGGCGGTGCGGATCAGGTCCGCCAGACCTCGCTGAATACGGAGAGCAATACGCTCTCCGTATTCAGCATTGCACCAGCAGCTCACAAGAGGCCGCCAGCAGTGGGTGTCAATCAACCCGATCGTACTCGATCGGGTTGATTTTCGGCGATGTCTGTCCGCCTGCTCATATGTAAATGCCATCACAATGTGATTTCATGTACAGCTAAGGGCATCTGCAGGAAAAGTCACTTCGTGGCACCTACGTCTACAAATGGCATGATTTTATATCTGAATAATGAATTAAATTATTAAGGGCGGCTCCACTGTGCCTAACTTAATAATTTATATTGAGATTTCAAAACTAAAAGAAGCATCCAGAATTGCCATGCATAAAATACTGATAATATATTATCCCCTGACCTGCACCTAGAGGCATTGCTATTACTTTTATTGTTATTGTTACAAACATTGCATAATCGCGGCTTTCATATTGCAATCCATTTCCATCTGCACCACTGCTAATCCAGCTAAATGCATCTATTAGGTTGCTGGTATGTGCACACTCAGCACTCCATTGATATATGATTGATTGACAAATTGCACAAGAATTGTTTCTAGTGTTTGTTAAAGGCGGGTTCCATTTTGGCATGAAGTGACTATAGAGGTCTGTCTATCCTGACAAGATACGTTTGGCATTTATATGAATAATGAGAGTGATGTCACACATGCAAATGAGAATTCCCTTTGCAGAGTGAACAAAGAGATTACATGAATAGTGTTTGGTGTAGGCTATTGTATTTGTCAACTTCGAGGGACCTCCCAGTTTCTATTTCAAAAACTGGATCTAATCACACAAAGTGCTCTTCTTGAGCTTATCGGTTGAAAGCGATTTTGCGGCATCGGGTTTAAACTACCAATATGATTTTTGATTGTGATCACTCAAGAAACTTGACTCCAGATTTGTCCAATAAAATTATTAATTTTCAGGAGCCGATAGATTGTGATCGACACTTATATACTTAAAAAAAAACATTTTCGGGTTTTCTTTTACTTTTATAACCATGTGGTTTATAAACCATGTGGTTTCGTCGGGTTACGACCCTCAAGAGAAAGTCGGGTCGTAACCCGTCGAAACGCGTAGAGAAGTTCTGCCCCCTCACCATGTTACCTCCAGGGACGTCGGGTTTGGTTTTCGAGCATCCCCATACCGTGCTGTTTCCTGTGGCGTTCTGGAAGCCCTGCAGACGTGCGTAAGGATTGGGAGACGTATAACACACTCTCACCCTTCCGTGGAGGATACCTTATGTGGTGACATTGTTTATTGGGAATTTACACATTGTACGTGTACTTTTAGGTGCGCATCTAGCACTTCTTAATAAAACGGTTTTACCCTTAGAGTGACTTGCGCTCTATTCCTCTTGTGTCTTTACAGTTTCTATTGGGAGCAGGAGCACAGTCCTTGCATCCGTTTCAGAGCCACATCCACTCTTCCGTATACATTTAGGAAGCATTTGCCAACATATATATATATATTTGGCCTGGTTTTATTTTTGAAAATAATTTTTTATGCTATGAATATGTATTAACATTTGAATGATATTACTTGCACTGTATAAATATGATTGATAGCAGTCTATACTTGCCAATATCACTACTTCACAGAGATATTAATCTTTTATACCATTTTATCAAGAGTAGAGAAGCGCAGTTTAATCGTGTGTGTATGTGTATTTATATGTATGCATGTTAGGGTGACCAGATGGCATCATGAAACCTCACTGATCACTCCCTGTCAGCCCACAGGTGAGGGAGAGTCTTATTCATATGCAACAAGAACACTTGATACTTTGAAGAAACTGGTTCAGCTGCACAATAACCAACTCAGTCTATGGGGCCCATTTATCAAGTTCCGGATGGATCTTGAGGGCCCATGTTTCTGGCAAACCTTCAGACTCGCCAGAAACACCAGTTATGAAGCAGCGGTCTAAAGACTGCTGCTCCATAACCTATCCGCCTGCTCTGAGGAGGTGGACGGACATCACCGCAATTCAACCCGATCGAGTACGTTTGGGTTGATTGACACCCCCTGCCGGTGGCCGATTGGCCGCAAATCTGCAGGGGGCGGCATTGCACCAGCAGCTCACAAGAGCAGCTAGTGCAATGCTGAATACGGAGAGCGTATTGCTCTCCGCATTCAGTGAGGTCTGGCGGATCAGGTCCGCCAGACCTTTGATAAATATCCCCCTATAACTGACTAATTGCTTCTTCAGATGAAAGCATTAACCACTATGCTCTCCACATGTTTAATGTATTAATGTTATTACAAATCAGTGATCCCTGGTTATTTAGTGGGGGTGAGTGAGGCATCAGGTAGTGAGATATTTATGAATCAAATATTTGTCTTGGGGAATCCAGGGGTCAGCAGATTTCCCAGTGCTTAGGGAAGCACAGATTTAATACACCACTCAATGTGACGTTAGCCGATCTGTTGGTTTGGAATAAAGGGTCTCTGGCATAGAGACCATTTGTTTGGAGTGAGTTATAGGAAATGTGAGGCGTAAAAAGGTCTGTAATAGAGTTTGTTGTATTAGGCCTTTGGTGGGGGTTGGTTGAGTGGGGAATGTGTGAGTAAGTTTGGGTTTGTGGTGTTGGGCCTTTGTTGAAGGTTGATTGAGTGGGGAGTGAGTATGTTTGGGTTTGTTACACTGGGCCTTTTTGATGGGGGATGGTTGAGTGGGGAGTTAGTATATTTGGATTTGTTGCACTGGGCCTTTTTGGTGGGGGATGGTTGAGTGGGGAAGTAGTATGTTTGGCTATGTCATATTGGGCCTTTGGTGGGAGTTGGTTGAGTGGGGGAGTATGTTTGGATTTGAGTTATTGGGCCTTTGGTGGGGGTTGGTTGAGTGGGGAGTGAGTATGTTTGGGTTTTTGTTATTGGACCTTTGTTTGGTGTTGATTGAAGGGAATGTGAGTGAATATGTTTGGATTTGTGGTATTGGACCTTTGGGGGGATGGTTGAGTGGGGAGTGAGTGAGTATGTTTGGGTTTGTGGTGTTGGTCTTTTGATGTGAGTAGGTTGAGTGGGGAAAGAGTGAGTATGTTTGGGTTTGAGGTATTGGACCTTTGGGAGGGGGATGGTTGAGTGGGGAGTGAGTATGTTTGGATTTGTGGTATTGGACCTTTGGGGGGATGGTTGAGTGGGGTGGTTGTGAGTATGTTTGGGTTTGTGGTGTTGGTCTTTGGTATGAGTTGGTTGAGTGGGGAGGGAGTGAGTATAATTGTGTTTGTGGTATTGGACCTTTGGGGCGGATGGTTGAGTGGGGAGTGAGTGAGAATGTTTGGATTTGTGGTATTGGTGAGTGAGAATCTTTGGGTTTTTGTTATTAGGCCTTTGTTTGGTTTTGATTGAAGGGAATGTGAGAGAATATGTTTGGATTTGTGGTATTGGACCTTTGGGGGGATGGTTGAGTGTGGAGGGAGTATGTTTGGGTTTGTGGTGTTGGTCCTTTGGTGTGAGTTGGTGGAGTGAGGCGTGAGTGGGTATGTTTGGGTTTATAGTATTGGGCTTTTGTTTAAGTGGGGAATCAGTATGTCTTGGGAATGGCCATCAGGGAGATACAATGGGCTCTATTTAACAAGCTCCGTATGGAGCTTGATGGCCCCTGTTTCTGGCGAGTCTTCAGACTCACCAGAAACAGCAGTTATGAAGCAGCAGTGACAAAGACTGCTGCTCCATAACCTGTCCGCCTGCTCTGAGCAGGCGGACAGACATCGCCGGAAATCAACCCGATCGAGTACGATCGGGTTGATTGACACCCCCCTGCTGGCGACCCATTGGCCACGAGCCTGCAGGAGGTGGCGTTGCACCAGCAGCTCTTGTGAGATGCTGGTGCAATGCTGAATACGGCAAGCATATTGCTCGCTGTATTCAGCGAGGTCTGGCGGACCTGATCCACAATGTCGGATCAGGTCCGCCAGACCTTGATAAATAGGGGCCAAAGTATATACAAGTGGGGTTATTAGGTATAAAGTGAGTGAGTATGTTTGGTGGTTGGGCATCTGGGAGAGAGTGGGTATATACAGGATGATGAATCAGGTATATGGTCAGTGACTGTGTGGGGGTTGGGCATTAGAGAGAGAGTGGGTATGTACATGGTGAGGTATATGGTGAGTGAGTATGCTCAGGGGTGGGTATAATCAATAGGCTGGCACAGAAAGGATCTGACCAGTAGGGCTGTTTTTAAGAGAGAGTAAGGCAGATATGATATAGAGGGCACTTATGCCAGTAAAAGGCCAGTCACCAGCAGTACTGCCCTGAGATCACACAACAGAAACTTCTCACTACTGACAGGTTAATAAAATATTGTTACGAGGAATAAAAGCAAATCAATTTGTGCTACTCACAATTCACTTAATGTGAAGTCTGCCTGCCACAGCCAAGTGAGGAGCTGGGAAATAAACAAACTCAATTGCATGAAAATGACAGTTAAATGGGAAAAAAGTGTCAGAAATCTGAGTTATGTCTGTAGTGGGAAATAAGAGGTAATTACTGTATATTGGGGGCTGTTTTATGTTTGTATTGGCAACACAAAGCACATAATAAAGTGTCAGTTCTAGGGGCAAGAGATCAGTGCAGATGGTGGGCATCACCCCTAGAGTGATACACATTAAACACAATAAAGCCAGCATCTAGAGTTACATTTTCCCCTGTGCATGTTCTACCTAGCGGGTCATGTGCTTTATAATAATAATAATAATGCTCAGTGCAGAGGGTGATGCTTTTTATTTCCCTCTCTAGTTTATGTCTGTAAATCTAACATCAAGTTAATTCTATTTTAACCACATTGTACTGATTCACTACTCTGATATGTGTCTGTTTTACATAGGTGTCAAGGGTGTATGGTGTTTTCTTTTGCTTGAGAAAAGAGTTAACTGGATATGATAGTTATGTAATGCCATTTCCACATCCAGAGTGACCCTAAGGGGCTGAGGTAATGCCCATATTGCAATAACCAGGAAGTGCTGAGGTTGGTACAATTACACCCTATGGAACACAATAAGCACTCAGTAGTACACCCTGTTTGTGCTTTCTGTGCTATATCAGACAATAAGCAGTAAGCTCTGAGGGCTGGTACAATTACACCCTATGGCACACAATAAGCACTCAGTAGTACGCCCTGTTTGTGCTTTCTGTGCTATATGAGACAATAAGCAGTAAGCTCTGAGGGCTGGTACAATTACACCCTATGGCACACAATAAGCACTCAGTAGTACACCCTGTTTGTGCTTTCTGTGCTATATCAGACTATAAGCAGTAAGTGTTGATGCTGGTACAATTACACCCTATGGGACACAATAAGCACTCAGTAGTATGCCCTGTTTGTGCTTTCTGTGCTATATCAGACAATAAGCAGTAAGTGCTGAGGCTGGTACAATTACACCCTATGGCACACAATAATGACTCAGTAGTACGCCCTGTTTGTGCTTTCTGTGCTATATCAGACAATAAGCAGTAAGCGCTGATGGCTGGTACAATTACACCCTATGGCACACTATAAGCACTCAGTAGTACGCCCTGTTTGTGCTTTCTGTGTTATATCAGACTATAAGCAGTAAGTGCTGAGACTAGTACAATTACACCCTATAGCACACAATAAGCACTCAGTAGTACACCCTGTTTGTGTTTTCTGTGCTATATCAGACAATAAGCAGTAAGTGCTGAGACTAGTACAATTACACCCTATGGCACACAATAAGCACTCAGTGGTACTCCCTGTTTGTGCTTTCTGTGCTATATCAGACAATAAGCAGTAAGCTGAGGGTTGGTACAATTACACCCTATGGCACACAATAAGCACTCAGTAGTACTCCCTGTTTGTGCTTTCTGTGCTATATCAGACAATAAGCAGTAAGCGCTGAGGGCTGGTACAATTACACCCTATGGCACACAATAAGCACTCAGTAGGACGCCCTGTTTGTGCTTTCTGTGCTATATCAGACAATAAACAGTAAGCGCTGAGGGCTGGTACAATTACACCCTATGGCACACAATAAGCACTCAGTAGTACGCCCTGTTTGTGCTTTCTGTGCTATATCAGACAATAAGCAGTAAGCTCTGAGGGCTGGTACAATTACACCCTATGGCACACAATTAGCACTCAGTAGTACACCATGTTTGTGCTTTCTGTGCTATATCAGACTATAAGCAGTAAGTGTTGATGCTGGTACAATTACACCCTATGGCACACAATAAGCACTCCGTAGTATGCCCTGTTTGTGCTTTCTGTGCTATATCAGACAATAAGCAGTAAGTGCTGAGACTAGTACAATTACACCCTATAGCACACAATAAGCACTCAGTAGTACACCCTGTTTGTGTTTTCTGTGCTATATCAGACAATAAGCAGTAAGCGCTGAGGGCTAATACAATTACACCCTATGGCACACAATAAGCACTCAGTAGTACACCCAGTGTGTGCTTTCTGTGCTATCGGACAATAAGCAGTAAGAGCTGAGGGCTGGTACAATTACACCCTATGGCACACAATAAGCACTCAGTAGTACGCCCTGTTTGTGCTTTCTGTGCTATATCAGACAATAAGCAGTAAGTGCTGAGGCTAATAAGTACAATTACACCCTATGGCACACAATAAGCACTCAGTAGTACTCCCTGTTTGTGCTTTCTGTGCTGGATCAGACAATAAGCAGTAAGCTGAGGGTTGGTACAATTACACCCTATGGCACACAATAAGCACTCAGTAGTACGCCCTGTTTGTGCTTTCTGTGCTATATCAAACAATAAACAGTAAGCGCTGAGGGCTGGTACAATTACACCCTATGGCACACAATAAGAACTCAGTAGTATGTCCTGTTTGTGCTTTCTGTGCTATATCAGACAATAAGCAGTAAGAGCTGTGGGCTGGTAGAATTGCACCCTATGGCACACAATAAGCACTCAGTAGTACGTCCTGTTTGTGCTTTCTGTGCTATATCAGACAATAAGCAGTAAGCACTGAGGGCTGGTACAATTACACCCTATGGCACACTATAAGCACTCAGTAGTACTTCCTGTTTGTGCTTTATGTGCCATATCAGACAATAAGCAGTAAGCGCTGAGGGCTGGTACAATTACACCCTATGGCACACAATAAGCACTCAGTAGTACTCCCTGTTTGTGCTTTCTGTGCTATATCAGACAATAAGCAGTAAGTGCTGAGGCTAGTACAATTACACCCTATGGTACACAATAAGCACTCAGTAGTACTCCCTGTTTGTGCTTTCTGTGTTATATCAGACAATAAGCAGTAAACTGAGGGTTGGTACAATTACACCCTATGGCACACAATAAGCACTCAGTAGTACACCCTGTTTGTGCTTTCTGTGCTATATCAGACAATAAGCAGTAAGCGCTGAGGGCTGGTACAATTACACCCTATGGCACACAATAAGCACTCAGTAGTACACCCTGTTGTGCTTTCTGTGCTATATCAGACAATAAGCAGTAAGTGCTGAGGCTAGTACAATTACACCCTATGGCACACAATAAGCACTCAGTAGTACACCCTGTATGTGCTTTCTGTGTTGTATCAGACAAAAGGCAGTAAGTGCTGAGGGCTGGTACAATTACACCCTATGGCACACAATAAGTACTCAGTAGTACGCCCTGTTTGTGCTTTCTGTGCTATATCAGACAATAAGCAGTAAGTGCTGAGACTAGTACAATTACACCCTATGGCACACAATAAGCACTCATTAGTACTCCCTGTTTGTGCTTTCTGTGCTTTATCAGACAATAAGCAGTAAGTGCTGAGACTAGAACAATTACACCTTATGGCACACAATAGGCACTCAGTAGTACTCCCTGTTTGTGCTTTCTGTGCTATATCAGACAATAAGCAGTAAGCGCTGAGGGCTGATACAATTACACCCTATGGCACACAATTACACCCTATGGCACACAATAAGCACTCAGTAGTACACCCTTCTGTGCTTTCTGTGCTATATCAGACATTAAGCAGTAAGCGCTGAGGGCTGGTACAATTACACCCTATGGCACACAATAAGCACTCAGTAGTACACCCTGTTGTGCTTTGATCAGACAATAAGCAGTAAGTGCTGAGGCTAGTACAATTACACCCTATGGCACACAATAGGCACTCAGTAGTACGCCCTGTTTGTGCTTTCTGTGCTATATCAGACAATAAGCAGTAAGCGCTGAGGGCTGGTACAATTACACCCTATGGCACACAATAAGCACTCAGTAGTACGCCCTGTTTGTGCTTTCTGTGCTATATCAGACAATAAGCAGTAAGCGCTGAGGGCTGGTACAATTACACCCTATGGCACACTATAAGCACTCAGTAGTACTCCCTGTTTGTGCTTTCTGTGCTATATCAGACAATAAGCAGTAAGCGCTGAGGGCTGGTACAATTACACCCTATGGCACACAATGAGCACTCAGTATTACTCCCTGTTTGTGCTTTATGTGCCATATCAGGCAATAAGCAGTAAGCGCTGAGGGCTGGTACAATTACACCCTATGGCACACAATAAGCACTCAGTAGTACTCCCTGTTTGTGCTTTCTGTGCTGGATCAGACAATAAGCAGTAAGCTGAGGGTTGGTACAATTACACCCTATGGCACACAATAAGCACTCAGTAGTACGCCCTGTTTGTGCTTTCTGTGCTATATTAAACAATAAACAGTAAGCGCTGAGGGCTGGTACAATTACACCCTATGGCACACAATAAGAACTCAGTAGTATGTCCTGTTTGTGCTTTTTGTGCTATATCAGACAATAAGCAGTAAGAGCTGTGGGCTGGTAGAATTGCACCCTATGGCACACAATAAGCACTCAGTAGTACTTCCTGTTTGTGCTTTATGTGCCATATCAGACAATAAGCAGTAAGCGCTGAGGGCTGGTACAATTACACCCTATGGCACACAATAAGCACTCAGTAGTACTCCCTGTTTGTGCTTTCTGTGCTATATCAGACAATAAGCAGTAAGTGCTGAGGCTAGTACAATTACACCCTATGGTACACAATAAGCACTCAGTAGTACTCCCTGTTTGTGCTTTCTGTGTTATATCAGACAATAAGCAGTAAACTGAGGGTTGGTACAATTACACCCTATGGCACACAATAAACACTCAGTAGTACACCCTGTTTGTGCTTTCTGTGCTATATCAGACAATAAGCAGTAAGCGCTGAGGGCTGGTACAATTACACCCTATGGCACACAATAAGCACTCAGTAGTACACCCTGTTGTGCTTTCTGTGCTATATCAGACAATAAGCAGTAAGTGCTGAGGCTAGTACAATTACACCCTATGGCACACAATAAGCACTCAGTAGTACACCCTGTATGTGCTTTCTGTGTTGTATCAGACAATAGGCAGTAAGTGCTGAGGGCTGGTACAATTACACCCTATGGCACACAATAAGTACTCAGTAGTACGCCCTGTTTGTGCTTTCTGTGCTATATCAGACAATAAGCAGTAAGTGCTGAGACTAGTACAATTACACCCTATGGCATACAATAAGCACTCATTAGTACTCCCTGTTTGTGCTTTCTGTGCTTTATCAGACAATAAGCAGTAAGTGCTGAGACTAGTACAATTACACCTTATGGCACACAATAGGCACTCAGTAGTACTCCCTGTTTGTGCTTTCTGTGCTATATCAGACAATAAGCAGTAAGCGCTGAGGGCTGATACAATTACACCCTATGGCACACAATAAGCACTCAGTAGTACGCCCTGTTTGTGCTTTCTGTGCTATATCAGACAATAAGCAGTAAGCGCTGAGGGCTGGTACAATTACACCCTATGGCACACAATAAGCACTCAGTAGTACGCCCTGTTTGTGCTTTCTGTGCTATATCAGACAATAAGCAGTAAGCGCTGAGGGCTGGTACAATTACACCCTATGGCACACTATAAGCACTCAGTAGTACTCCCTGTTTGTGCTTTCTGTGCTATATCAGACAATAAGCAGTAAGCGCTGAGGGCTGGTACAATTACACCCTATGGCACACAATGAGCACTCAGTATTACTCCCTGTTTGTGCTTTATGTGCCATATCAGGCAATAAGCAGTAAGCGCTGAGGGCTGGTACAATTACACCCTATGGCACACAATAAGCACTCAGTAGTACTCCCTGTTTGTGCTTTCTGTGCTGGATCAGACAATAAGCAGTAAGCTGAGGGTTGGTACAATTACACCCTATGGCACACAATAAGCACTCAGTAGTACGCCCTGTTTGTGCTTTCTGTGCTGTATTAAACAATAAACAGTAAGCGCTGAGGGCTGGTACAATTACACCCTATGGCACACAATAAGAACTCAGTAGTATGTCCTGTTTGTGCTTTCTGTGCTATATCAGACAATAAGCAGTAAGAGCTGTGGGCTGGTAGAATTGCACCCTATGGCACACAATAAGCACTCAGTAGTACGTCCTGTTTGTGCTTTCTGTGCTATATCAGACAATAAGCAGTAAGCACTGAGGGCTGGTACAATTACACCCTATGGCACACTATAAGCACTCAGTAGTACTTCCTGTTTGTGCTTTATGTGCCATATCAGACAATAAGCAGTAAGCGCTGAGGGCTGGTACAATTACACCCTATGGCACACAATAAGCACTCAGTAGTACTCCCTGTTTGTGCTTTCTGTGCTATATCAGACAATAAGCAGTAAGTGCTGAGGCTAGTACAATTACACCCTATGGTACACAATAAGCACTCAGTAGTACTCCCTGTTTGTGCTTTCTGTGTTATATCAGACAATAAGCAGTAAACTGAGGGTTGGTACAATTACACCCTATGGCACACAATAAGCACTCAGTAGTACACCCTGTTTGTGCTTTCTGTGCTATATCAGACAATAAGCAGTAAGCGCTGAGGGCTGGTACAATTACACCCTATGGCACACAATAAGCACTCAGTAGTACACCCTGTTGTGCTTTCTGTGCTATATCAGACAATAAGCAGTAAGTGCTGAGGCTAGTACAATTACACCCTATGGCACACAATAAGCACTCAGTAGTACACCCTGTATGTGCTTTCTGTGTTGTATCAGACAATAGGCAGTAAGTGCTGAGGGCTGGTACAATTACACCCTATGGCACACAATAAGTACTCAGTAGTACGCCCTGTTTGTGCTTTCTGTGCTATATCAGACAATAAGCAGTAAGTGCTGAGACTAGTACAATTACACCTTATGGCACACAATAGGCACTCAGTAGTACTCCCTGTTTGTGCTTTCTGTGCTATATCAGACAATAAGCAGTAAGTGCTGAGGCTAGTACAATTACACCCTATGGCACACAATAAGCACTCAGTAGTACACCCTGTATGTGCTTTCTGTGTTGTATCAGACAATAGGCAGTAAGTGCTGAGGGCTGGTACAATTACACCCTATGGCACACAATAAGCACTCATTAGTACTCCCTGTTTGTGCTTTCTGTGCTTTATCAGACAATAAGCAGTAAGTGCTGAGACTAGTACAATTACACCTTATGGCACACAATAGGCACTCAGTAGTACTCCCTGTTTGTGCTTTCTGTGCTATATCAGACAATAAGCAGTAAGCGCTGAGGGCTGATACAATTACACCCTTTGGCACACAATAAGCACTCAGTAGTACACCCTTCTGTGCTTTCTGTGCTATATCAGACATTAAGCAGTAAGCGCTGAGGGCTAGTACAATTACACCCTATGGCACACAATAAGCACTCAGTAGTACACCCTGTTGTGCTTTCTGTGCTATATCAGACAATAAGCAGTAAGTGCTGAGGCTAGTACAATTACACCCTATGGCACACAATAAGCACTCAGTAGTACGCCCTGTTTGTGCTTTCTGTGCTATATCAGACAATAAGCAGTAAGCGCTGAGGGCTGGTACAATTACACCCTATGGCACACAATAAGCACTCAGTAGTACGCCCTGTTTGTGCTTTCTGTGCTATATCAGACAATAAGCAGTAAGTGCTGAGGGCTGGTACAATTACACCCTATGGCACACTATAAGCACTCAGTAGTACTCCCTGTTTGTGCTTTCTGTGCTATATCAGACAATAAGCAGTAAGCACTGAGGGCTGGTACAATTACACCCTATGGCACACAATGAGCACTCAGTAGTACTCCCTGTTTGTGCTTTATGTGCCTTATCAGGCAATAAGCAGTAAGCGCTGAGGGCTGGTACAATTACACCCTATGGCACACAATAAGCACTCAGTAGTACTCCCTGTTTGTGATTTCTGTGCTATATCAGACAATAAGCAGTAAGAACTGAGGCTAGTACAATTACACCCTATGGCACACAATAAGCACTCAGTAGTACACCCTGTTTGTGCTTTCTGTGTTATATCAGACAATAAGCAGTAAGAGCTGAGGGCTGGTACAATTACACCCTATGGCACACAATAAGCACTCAGTAGTATGCCTTGTTTGTGCTTTCTGTGCTATTGGACAATAAGCTGTAAGAGCTGAGGGCTGGTACATTTTCACCCTATGGCACACCATTTATCTAATAATCTGTAGATTATTTAAAATAGACTTTCACTATTCCAAATTTTTGCCCATTTTGGGCAACCCCCCTTTTCCCGAGGGATCAAGCTCCAAATTTTTGTTCAATGTATTGATTTGGAAAATGAAATGTATATTTAACATTGGAAATAAGGACTTCTTTGGTTATCTTCAAGTTAGACATTTTCTTAAAGGGACACTGTACCCACATTTTTCTTTCGTGATTCAGATTGAGCATGACATTTTAAGCAACTTTCTAATTTACTCCTATTATCAAATTTTCTTCATTCTCTTGGTATCTTTATTTGAAATGCACGAATGTAAGTTTAGATGCTGGCCCATTTTTGGTGAACAACCTGGGTTGTCCTTGCTGATTGGTGGATAAATTCATCCACCAATAAAAAGTGCTGTCCAGAGTACTGAAACCAAAAAAAGCTTAGATGCCTTCTTTTTCAAATAAAGATAGCAAGATAATGAAGAAAAATTGATAATAGGAGCAAATTAGAAAGTTGCTTAAAATTGCATGCTCTTTCTGAATTACAAAAGAAAAACAAACAGGGCAGAGGACTGGTGAAAATCCTTAGTCGTCTGTAGGTAAAATTTTAGAGCATGCACAACATTCAGGTTGTGCAACAAACGCTCCTTATGAGAAGAAGGATTAGGACCTAGAGAAGGAACAACAATTTCCTGATTAATATTTCTATCAGAAACTACTTTAGGTAGAAAACCCAACTTAGTACGAAGAACCACCTTATCAGCATGAAAGATAAGATAAGGCAAATCAAACTGCGAAGACGAGAGTTCCGAGACTCTCTGAGCAGAAGAGATAGCGAAAAGAGACAAAACCTTTCAAGATAACAACTTAATATCTATGGAGTCCAATGGCTCAAATGGAGCCTGCTGCAAAACTTTAAGAACAAGGATAAGGCTCCAAGGAGGAGCAACCGACTTAAACACAGGCCTGATCCTGACCAGGGCCTGACAAAAAGACTGAAAATCTGGCACATTCACCAGACGCTTGTGTAACAAAAAAGATAATGCAGAAATCTGACCCTTCAGAGAACTGTCTAACAATCCCTTCTCCAGACCTTCCTGGAGAAAAGACAAAATCCTAGTACTCCTGACCCTATTCCAAAAGTATAGGTGAGGGTGTGGGTGGCGCCTCTAAGTTATCTGTACTGCAAATGGACTTGCCCAAAAAATATACTATTACTTCTCTATTAAATAATAATTAAGATGCATTCGTTTCTGGTCTATGTATACACATTCAATTAGCATTGAGAGCTCTAATGATCATCACACACTGGCTTCACAATCTGATATTTAATTAAAGCACCCTCTAGTATGTTAAAAAAATATATTAAAATTTATTAACACAACTTAGTGCATATATATATATATATATATATATATATATATATATATATATATATATATATATATATATATATATATATATATCTTTAAAAACAATAGTGCTGACACCGGTGTCTAGATTTTAACACTTGATATACTGTACATGGCTCATTTCAATAATACATTTGAAAAAGCATTTATAACATATGCTACAGCATATAAATTCCAATGGATATAAAAAGCAAATTAATTAAGCTGGATGTTATATACTAGTAAGGAATATCTAAATGGACATATCTAAACTCAAATTAGGAGCGGTCATTGAAATTGTTCAGGAAACTTTTAGGCTTCTCAAGCTTATTAAGCCTAATCCTTGCTTGTACTTAAAGAAAGTTCCTTTGTTTTTAAAAAAAACATGTTCTTGTGTGATATAGCTTGTATAATATATAAAGTCCTTATACAAAGATCTTCAATATTTAAATGATTCCTTTACTGTGCGGTTTGCAAGAAGCAATATAGAAGATGCAATTTAGCAATGATAGCTACAATGTCAGTATAACGTGATATTAGATATGTTAAGCCACAAATGTTGCTATATTTTTGCAGTAACTGTTTCACCTTTTAGGTCAATAGCGTTTACAGTGATTTGGGTGTGCTCACTGTTTCTTCGGTGTCCTCCGACAGCCTATACGCTTCTGTGCTCAGATGATGCGTGTTTGTTGTAACCAATCGTTGGTGATTTCTAAGAGCGCACACTCTTTTCAAATATACTTGTTTTCTTCAAACTCCTACCGCTTCGTTCATAAGTAAATTTTTAACGCTGCGGTTATGGGAGTTAATCCAGGATCCCCGGTCCGGGAAATCAGGAGCTGTGAAATGGAACGTCTAGGTCTTGACAAAGGCTCTGAGCAGCTGAAACGCGTTGTGTTAATAAAGTTTAATATCTATTTTTCAACATACTAGAGGGTGTTTTAATTGAATATCAGATTGTGAAGCCAGTGTGTGATGATCATTAGAGCTCTCAATGCTAATTGAATGTGTATACATAGACCAGAAACAAATGCATCTTAATTATTATTTAATAGAGAAGTAATAGTATATTTTTTGGGCAAGTCCATTTGCAGTACAGATAGCCTAGAGGCGCCACCCACACCCTCACCTATACTGACTTATTTTTCGGATCGCACTTTGTGAGAGGCGCGATCAGTGGATAGGCATTTATCTGTTATTATTTAAGTTCATGAGACAACATTTTTTTCCTATTCCAAGAGTAGCCTTTGGATTCACACCAATAAAGGTATTTACACCATACCTTATGGTAAATCTTTCTAGTAACAGGCTTGCGAGCCTGAATCATGGTCACAATGACTGACTCAGAAAAACCACGCTTAGTCAGAACTAAGCGTTCAATCTCCAAGCAGTCAGCTTCAGAGAAGCGAGATTTGGATGAAGGAATGGACCCTAAGTTAGAAGGTCCTTCCTCAGAGACAACCTCAAAGGTGGAAGAGATGACATCTTCACTAGGTCTACATACCAGATCCTGCGAGGCTATTAGAATTACTGATGCTCTCTCCTGTTTAAAACGAGCAATAACTTGTCTAAGGAGACAAACGGAGGAAACAGATATGCCAGACTGAAATCCCAAGGAACCGCCAGAGCATCTACCAGGGCGGCCTGTGGATCTCTTGACCTAGAACCGTACCTTGGAAGCTTGACATTCTGCCGAGACGCAATCATATCAAACTCTGCCACCCCACCCCCCCATTTGAGGGTTACCTGGAAAACACCTCCGGATGGAGAGCCCACTCCCGGAAAGAAATGTCTGTCTGCTCAGGAAATCCACTTCCCAGATGTCCACTCATGGAATGTGGATGGCAGATAGACAGCAATTGTGAGCTTATGTCCACTGAACAATCTGAACCACCTCCTACATGGCTAAGGAACTCCAATTTCCTCCCTGGTAGTTAATGTAAGCCACTGAGGTGATATTATCCGACTGGAACCTGATAAACCGGGCTAAGAGCAACTGAGGCTAAGCCATCAGAGCATTGTAAATCGCTCTCAACTCCAAGATGTTTATGATGAAAGCAGACTCCTCCCAAGTCCATAGTCCCTGCACCTTTAACGAGTCCAGACTGCTCCCCAGCCCAGCAGGCTGGCGTCCGTGGTCACAATCGCCCAGGAAGGTCTCCGGAAGCATGTGACCTGAGACAGAAGCTCCTGAGAAAACCACCACAGGAGAGAGTCTCTTTTCGACTGATCTATATTCGTCCTCTGAGACAGATCCGAATTGTCCCCATTCCATTGTCTGAGCATGCATAACTGCAGAGCTCTTAAAGTGAATGTAAATTTTGATGCTAAAGTGCCCGGTTTTTAAAAATTCAATTAAAAACAGGGGCACTTTAATTCATCAAAATTTACATTTCACTCGTGTTGTGAAAAAAAACTTACCTTTACAGATTCCTCATTTTTAGACCCAGGAAGAGGCTTTGCGACGGTGGAGGAAGCTGGAGCTGCCTTCAAGAGTAAAAGGTAAAAAAAAATTCACAACAGGAGTGAAATGTAAATTTTGATGAATTAAAGTGCCCCTGTTTTTAATCACATTTTTAAAATCCGGGCAATTTAGCATCAAAATTTACATTCACTTTAAATGGAATTGAGCAAAGGGAATGATGTCCATGGAAGCGACCATCAGACCAATTACCTCCATACATTGAGCTACTGATGGCCGAACAGCAGACTGCAAAGAGAGGCAAGAGGGAAGAATTTTGGATTTTCTGACCTCTGTCAGAAAAATATTCATAGATAGGAAATCTATTATGGTCCCTAAGAAAACTACCCTTGTAGCTGGAACACGGGAATTCTCCAGATTCACTTTCCATTTGTGGGAACGTAGAAAAGACAACAAGATCTCTGTATGAGAGTTTGCTTGTTGAAAAGATGGCGCCTGAACCAATATGTCATCCAGGTAGGGTGTCACTGCAATTCCTCGAGACCTGAACACTGCCAAGAGAGCCCCCAGAACCTTTGAGAAAATTCTGGGAGCTGTGGCTTGGCCAAACGAAAAGCCACAAACTGAAAGAGTTTGTCTAGAAAGGCGAATCTCAAGAACTTGTGATGATACTATCACTCCCACGGAAGAAAGGTCCCAAACGCAATTCAAGAATGCCTCTCTTTTTATCTGGTCTGCAGATAACCTTGAGAGGTGGAACCTGCCCCTGGGAGGAAAAGTTTTGTAAACCTGAGATACTATGGGGCATATTTATCAAGCTCCGTACGGAGCTTGATGCCCCGTGCTCCATAACCTGTCCTAAAATACAAACTAAAAAGTCCGTAATAAGTGCGCTCCCAGCCAGAGAATAGTCAAAGCCGGACAAAGTTAACACCTCTTGGCAAGAAACCACACAGAAAATCCGTCACAAAAGTGGGGGGTCATCCGGCAGCCTAGTTTCCAACAAGGGTTGTGGTATCACATCCACAAATGAAAATCTATATGAGAAGAAAGGAAAAGACGCCCATGTGGTATAGTATTGTGATGAAAGGACATAAAAATCTACAAGTGGAATATTACTCACAAGTCTCCTAGCACTACCAAAGTTCTATATATGCATTCTGGATCTTATAGCCGTCCATCAAGCTCACCTGAGGAAGTCACCTGAGGAAACAGTGTAACACTGAGAAACGCGTTGTGATTTTAATTGTATGTTTTTAATACAGTGTTGTTACAATTATATCTCGGTACTGTGGTTTGTTACATTTGAGTCTGGCTGCATATATCCCTTGTTCCTCTTTATCTTAATGAAGGTTTCTAGGTTCTTGGGAGCACCTGTATGATTTCTAAGCTAACACCACTCAGATATTAGTAACGTAGCACTTTCTTTGTAAAATCCTGCGGCGCTGGAGGATTTTAAACAAATACATACTACTATTTGGAGCATATCGAGGAGTGAGCTTGCTGGATGGCTATAAGATCCAGAATGTGTATATAGCACTTTGGTAGTGCTAGGAGACTTATGAGTAATATTCCACTTGTAGATTTTTATGTCCTTCCATAACCTGTCCGCCTGCTCTGAGCAGGCGGACAGACATCGCTGGAAATCAACCCGATCGGGTTGATTGACACCCCCTGCTGGCGGCCTATTGGCCGCGAGTCTGCAGGGGGCGATGTTGCACCAGCAGCTCTTGTGAGCTGCTGGTGCAATGCTGAATATGGCAAGCGTATTGCTCGCCGTATTCAGCGAGGTCTGGCGGACCTGATCCGCACTGTCGGATCAGGTCCGCCAGACTTTCATAAATAGGGGCCTATGTCCACAGTCCAGGAATCTGTGACATCTCGTATCCATGCTTAATAAAACGGAAAAAGTCTGCCCCCCACTTGATCTGATCCCGGATCGGGGGCAAACCCTTCATGCTGATTTAGACTCAGCTGCAGGTTTCTTTGATTGCTTCCTCTTATTCCAAGACTGATTGGGTATGCAAGAAGACTTGGACTGTTCCTGCTTGAAAGAGTAAAAGGGAGACTTTCCTTTGAAGTTATGAAAGGAACGAAAATCACTCTGAGGTCCTTTATGTCTATTCTTCTTGACTTGTGGTAGAAAAGACCCTTTTCCACCCGTAATATCAGAATTTTTTTCTGCCAGACCAGGTCCAAACAAGGTTTTATCCTTTTAAGGAAGCGCCAGAAGCTTGGACTTGGAGGAAACATCAGCTGACCAAGATTTTAGCCACAACGCCCTGCGGGCTAGCACAGCGAAGCCAGATATCTTGGCTCCCAGTTTAATAATTTGCATGATAGCATCAGAATAAAGGAGTTGGCTAGCTTGAGAGCCTCAATCCTGTCTTGTATCTCCTCCAAAGGAGTCTCTACCTGCAGTGAATCAGACAAGGCGTTGTACCAATAAGTGCCGCACTTGGTACAGTGGCAATACAGACTGCAGGTTGCCATTGAAGGCCTTGATGAACATATAACTTTTTCAAAGAAGCCTCCAGCTTTTTGCACATTGGATCATCAAAAGAGCAGCTATCCTCTATAGGGATAGTAGTCCTCTTAGGCAGAGTAGAAATGGCCCCTTCTACTTTAGGCACCGTGCGCCAAGAATCCTTAAAGGAGTGTCAGAATCTCTTTTGCCTTTTCCTATTGGCCCCTTAACTCCTCCTTATCCTATTTAAACTTATCACTTACCATTCCTTTTGCTGGATTAATGTTTCACTAACCATAGTGAATTCAGAGCCAATCCGGCTCCAAGCTCTACCTTCTTGCAATCAGCCGCTGTACTGAATCTTCCTGTCAGCACTCTGCTTCACAGCGTGAGACACGCTGCCTGTGTCTCAGCCAGTGACGTCATCAGCTATTGCCGGTCCCGGCTTCCAGGGAACTACCGCTTCAGCTCACACTACAGAGAAACGCTCTAAGCCTAATTTCTACTTGCAAACAACCCTCAACTGCCTTCCTAATTCCTGCAGCAACGGACTCCTCATTCAAGAGGGAACTAGGTGTCAGGTTGTATGCTGGGATTTTGCCATGTTATACAAATGCTGTTGCAAGTAATATCATTGTATGCCTAATCCTCTACTTACCTAACTATGTCATATAATACATGCCTGCCTAAATTGAGTTAAAACTGACTTTGTGTCTCTACCATAACTCTCATTTTTGGCACATAATAACTTCAGAGGGGTTAAGTCTACATCATCCGATGTGGGATAGCACCTCTGATACAAAAACAACATTTACTTTATTACTTGGGTTACCATAAATATCCTAGACGCTTATAGCAAATCCTCTTTCAAACAAAATATATAAATAAGTCTGATATATTAATCCAGCCTAAAAAATAGAGGTTATAAGCAAATATGGATGTAAATGAATTAGCTAACCAGGTTACCTCTCTTACACAACGTATGGATACTATCACCCAAACACTCAGGGAGGTACAAACAGAAAACCAGGTATTGAAAGATTGTTTTAGAGAGATTTATACAGCTAAACCTGCACATACTGAAGTACTCCCTGAGCCTCAGGTATCATTACCAGACAAATTCACTGGTAATAGAGCTACATTTAAAGAGTTTAGAAATGCTTGTCTCTTACTGTTTGAACTTAAGCCAAGAACGTATAATAATGACAGAATAAAGGTACTAACAACAATTTCTTATTTGAGGGGTGAGCCTCGTGCCTGGGCAGACAGCCTGTTTGAAACACAAAACCCCATATTAAATTCCATACAGGAATTCTTAACAGCCTTTTCATTACTTTATGATGATCCATTCAAACAGGAGTCCGCTGAAACCTCTCTTAGGGCCCTGCGACAAGGCAGACAACCCGTTGAGAATTACATCTCACAGTTTAAAATATATGCAGTTGATTCTAAATGGAATGAACCATCACTTAAACACCAATTTAGAACTGGGCTCTCTGAGGACATCAAGGATGAACTGTCCTGCACTGGTGTCCCAGAGAGATTGGAAGACTTGTTCATCCACTGTACTACTATTGATAGAAGGTTGCGCGAACGCAAACAAGAAAGGGCAAACAACCCACCAGCTTCTTACAGACGCTACAATCCTTCCTCAACTCTTCCTAAGGAGACTGAATCTCCCATGGATATCGGCTTTATTAGAGGCCCCCTCTCAACAGAGGAAAAAGGAAGGAGAAGAGCACATAGATTGTGCATGTACTGCGCTGCCCCAGAGCATGATGTGAATGCCTGTCCTTTGTTAAAGAAGACGAAATTAGGTAAGAATACCACTAACACTGTATCTCTATCTTTTACAAAGTTAACACCACCTCATATATCCATACCTCTTACATTACAGTGGGATCAACACAGTATAAGGATTGACGCAGTTATCGATACTGGAGCATCAGGGAACTATATAGATTTTGATCTTGTAAATAGTAATAAAATACCTACACAAGCAAAACAGTCTCCTGTCTCTATTAATTTGGTGGATGGTTCATCTCTTTCAACAGGTCCCATAACTTTAGAAACCATACCTTTACTTATGCACTCTAACACTGGTCACAGGGAGTCAATTAGCTTTGACGTTATACCAAGTCCCCTTTTCCCTATTATCCTTGGGCTCACTTGGTTACAAATACATAAACCTGAGTTTGATTGGGAACAAATGACTGTTAATTTATCTTCATCTTATTGTTCACAGACATGCTACCCTATTAACAACATTCTACTTTCAACCACTAGTATAATACCTGACGATTATTCTGATTTTCAAGATGTTTTCAATAAGGTTGAAGCACAAACACTCCCACCACATAGGCCATATGATTGTCCTATCGACTTATTGCCAGGCGCAACCATACCTGTAGGTCACATATATCCACTTTCCAAACCCGAACTAGATCATTTAAAACTGTACTTGCAGGAAAATCTCACAAAGGGTTTTATAAGACCCTCCACCTCTCCAGCTGGGGCTGGTATTTTTTTTGTAAAGAATAAAGACCAGTCACTTAGGCCTATCATTGATTATAGGGAGCTAAATAAGAGAACTAAGAAAAATCGCTACCCCTTACCGCTCATTCCTGAGCTTATTGAGAGATTACGTACTGCAAAGGTCTTTACAAAGCTGGACCTTCGGGGGGCTTATAATCTCATACGAATGAGGGCTGGAGATGAATGGTTAACAGCTTTCAGAACTCGTTATGGCCTGTATGAATATACAGTCATGCCTTTTGGGTTGTGTAATGCTCCAGCAACATTTCAGTGCTTCATAAATGATATATTTAAAGACATACTAGATAATTTTATCGTTGTATATTTAGATGATATACTTATTTTTTCTGACAACCAACAAGAACATATTACACATGTAAGAACTGTTCTAGCACGGCTCCGTGAACACAGATTATATGCGAAATTAGAAAAATGTGAGTTTAATAGCACACAAGTCACATTTCTAGGCTATGTCATTTCTAATAAAGGTATTAAGATGGATGATTCTAAAATCCAAGCCATTATTCAGTGGCCCACTCCAAAAACCAGAAAAGAGGTGCAAAGATTCCTCGGCTTTGCGAATTTTTATCGTAAATTTATTAAAAGCTTCGCTCATACTGCCAGACCCCTTACTGACCTAACAAAACAATCTCAACCATTTAACTGGACTTCAGACTGTCAGAAAGTTTTTGAGAAATTAAAAACTGACTTCACCACTGCACCAATACTCACATTCCCTGATGCTGAACTACAATATATAGTTGAGGTTGATGCTTCAGATTACGCTCTGGGGGCAGTGCTGTCACAAAAACAATCGCTCACTGACTCCATGCATCCTGTCGCTTATTTATCCAGGCTTATGCTTCCAGCTGAACGTAACTATCCTGTTGGGGAGAAAGAACTTTTAGCAATAAAATCTGCTTTTGACCAGTGGAGACACCTCTTGGAAGGTGCCAAGTTCCCCACTATCATTATAACAGACCACAAAAATTTGCAATATTTGCAACAAAACAGGACATTATCTGCCAGACAACTTCGGTGGAACTTGTACTTCTCCCGCTTCGACTTTGTCATCATGTACCGCCCTGGGATCCGCAATGGTAAGGCTGACGCTTTATCTAGAAGAGACACTAGACCACCTTTGACTGACAACCCAACCTCCATCATCCCTAGCTCAAAATTCTTAGGTATGATTGTTAACTCAGATCCAGCCTTTCAGAAATCTCAGCTTGAGGATCCCACAAAACCTATACATCTGCTTCATAAGAAACCTAATGGTCTTTTCTTCCATGCTGATCAACTTTATATTCCTCCTACTTACAGGACCACTCTCCTCCAAGTTCATCATGACTCCCCTCTTACAGGACACCTTGGAGAATGGAAAACGTTGAATCTCCTTAAACGGCACTACTGGTGGCCAGCTATGGCCACGTCTGTACACGACTACATCACTCATTGCACCACTTGTGCCACTACTAAACCATCACATTCTTTCCCAGTAGGCCTTTTACAGCCTTACCCAGTCCCTGAGACTCCTTAGACCCATCTTGCAATGGATTTCATTGTCGACCTTCCGAAATCTTCCTCCTACACCTCCATACTTGTAGTAGTCGATCTCCTGTCAAAAATGGCCCATTTTTTACCGGCGGTTGGCACACCCACCGCACAACAAACGAGTGATATGTTCATCAAAGAGATAGTTCGCTTACATGGCCTACCCTTGGTCATATTAACAGACAGAGGATCACAATTCACGTCCCGTTTTTGGAGACATCTTTGTAGGACTTTGAACATAACTCAAAAACTCACTACTTCTTATCACCCTCAGACCAATGGGCAAGCAGAACGCACGAATCAGTGGTTGGAACAGTATCTCCGCTGTTTCTGTTCCAATCAACAGGAATCTTGGTCTGACCATCTTGCATTGGCGGAATTTGCCTACAATAATGCCACTAACTCATCAACTGGTTTCAGTCCGTTTTTTATCAACCATGGAATACATCCCAGGATTGACTACCTACCTTACTTGCCATCCCCAAATCCGACTGTTAACGATACTGTCAACGATATTTCGGAAACCTTTGCGGTTGCTCGGGACAACATCAAGCATGCTCAAGCTTCCCATAAAAAGTTCTATGATTTGCGACACACATAGCAACCTCAGTACCAGGTTGGTCAGCTAGTCTGGTTGTCTACCAAAAACCTTCGCTTGCACACACCATCTCGGAAGTTGAGTAAACTCTTCATTGGTCCATTCCCAATTCTGGCTATCAGAAACCCGGCAACTGTCACCCTTAGACTCCCCGTCTCTTACAAGATTCATTCCACTTTCTATGTCTCCCTGATCAAACCATGTCATGATGGTCAATTACCATCTAATACCGTTTCACATGTTGTCTCCCAGGATGTGGAATATGAGGTCCAGTCTATTCTTGACTCTAGACGCCGAAGAGGACGCTTGGAATACTTGATCCATTGGAAAGGCTATGATCATACTGAGGATTCTTGGGAACCTGCCTCCTCTGTATCAGCACCTCGTTGTGTTACCTTATTTCATCGCCGGAATCCGGATCGCCCTAGTCCTTGAACCCTCGCTGTGGGTTCTTTTGGGGGGGGGATGTGTCAGAATCTCTTTTGCCTTTTCCTATTGGCCCCTTAACTCCTCCTTATCCTATTTAAACTTATCACTTACCATTCCTTTTGCTGGATTAATGTTTCACTAACCATAGTGAATTCAGAGCCAATCCGGCTCCAAGCTCTACCTTCTTGCAATCAGCCGCTGTACTGAATCTTCCTGTCAGCACTCTGCTTCACAGCGTGAGACACGCTGCCTGTGTCTCAGCCAGTGACGTCATCAGCTATTGCCGGTCCAGGGAACTACCGCTTCAGCTCACACTACAGAGAAACGCTCTAAGCCTAATTTCTACTTGCAAACAACCCTCAACTGCCTTCCTAATTCCTGCAGCAACGGACTCCTCATTCAAGAGGGAACTAGGTGTCAGGTTGTATGCTGGGATTTTGCCATGTTATACAAATGCTGTTGCAAGTAATATCATTGTATGCCTAATCCTCTACTTACCTAACTATGTCATATAATACATGCCTGCCTAAATTGAGTTAAAACTGACTTTGTGTCTCTACCATAACTCTCATTTTTGGCACATAATAACTTCAGAGGGGTTAAGTCTACATCATCCGATGTGGGATAGCACCTCTGATACAAAAACAACATTTACTTTATTACTTGGGTTACCATAAATATCCTAGACGCTTATAGCAAATCCTCTTTCAAACAAAATATATAAATAAGTCTGATAAGGAGACAGCGACAGGAAACCTCTTTTTAAAGACAGGAGACGGGGAAAAAAGGAATCCCTGGCTTCTCCCATTTCTGTGAAATAATTTCCGTAGCACGGTCTGGAACAGAAAACACTACCACAGTGGAAGGAACATCATAGTATTTATTAAGTATACTAGATTTCTTAAGGTTGACAACGAAAGGAGTATCAGAGTTGTCCAAAGTAGCCAAAACCTCCTTTAACAATACACGAAGGTGTTCAAGCTTTAACCTGAAGGTTACCACTTCAGCATCAGATGAAGGAATTAGACTGTTCGAATCTGAGATTTCACCCTCAGAGACTACCAACGTATCCTCCTCATCAGACTTATGAGGGAGGGCAACCTGTGTAGTAGCAGGTGGAACAGAAACCTAATTATCTGAATCTCAAATGTTCCTCTTTACCATAGGAAAAACAGATAACGCTGCAGATGCCGCTGAAGATACCGGTGCAGCAATTTCTGCAGGCAAATAAACTCCTCCAGGAGATTGAGAGGAGCCGCAGGGCACTGCATGTGACGTCATTGAGGCTTGGGACGTTCGAGGAGAAAACTGTGGCATTGCCTGAACAGCATCATCCTGGGAGACATTAGGCACCTATCTTTTTTTTTTTTTATCAAAAGCTCTAGATAAACATGCAGCACATAGATGCATAACCAAAGTAATCTGTGCCTCAAGTGCAAACATTTATCAAATGAGTCAGAGTCATGAACCCCATTCCAGCAAGGAAATTTACAAATTTATTTGATAAAAAAAGTCTCTATTTTATATAAAATAACAACTGTCACTTTAAGAAAAAAATATCCAGAATGGTAACCGCTAACTTAAGGCAGACTAAACACAGAACTTCTGCACTTCCGCCTCACTGAGGTGTCTCACCTTACCACCGAACTATGTATAGAGGATTTACTGCAAAGCCGAGTCTCCTGTAAAAGTCGGCATAGCTTGAGACACTGAAAAGCAGAAGAGATGGGTCACATGACTAGCTCCCATGGGAATTGCGCAGCTAAGTAAAAGAGCACGCTCTCAAAAAAACTGACACACTCCACCATTGTAAAACGATCTATTAATTGTACTGTGCCGGACCGACAGTGGCAATACAATGCTAACAGAAGCGATTCAACACAAAACAATTAGCCCAACAGAAAATTAATTGCTGAAATGAATTATAACACATGAGGCATAAATAATTAGCAAATGGGATTAATTAAACCCTAATGAGCCTCTGACCATCCAAAATATACATGAGCCATAAATAAAGAACCAAAATAATCCGGGTATACTTTATAAATCATAAAAAGTATTAACCCCTAGTATCCTGGTCACAAGAAAGTCCCTGAATCCTGCTCTAAAATATCCTTCTAAAGGATATATATGTCCCAGATAATGTTGCAGTTTAAATCACATAAGTGCCCATCTCCATACCTAGAAGACAAAAAGGCACTTACCTGCAGTCTGGCCGTCCGGCAGGAGGACAGCTTACAAGGTGTGAGAGGACACATACTCCTCACAGAGACTGGTAGAAAAAAGAAAGAACAGAGTAAACCTACTCTGGCTTTCTATACAATAGGCAGCAAATATGTTAGGAAAACGCAGCAAGGCCCACCTCACAAGTTCCTAACTGCTTTAAAGCCACCACTACCCTACTGAAGAGATTAACGTGGACTACGGCTAGACCCAAAAAATCTTTCTTGTAGCAAAAGAAATCCAATTTTCTTCAGACACCAGAACTTCACCTCCTCCATTGACAGAGGCAAAGAGAATGACTGGAAGTGACACTTAACAGCTCTGCTGTGATGCTCTGTGGTGCTCTTTGCCTCCTCCTGCTGGCCAAGAGTGATATTCCCCCACTAGTAACTGATGACATTGTTGACTCTCCATATCTTAGGAAAGAAATATATTGTTACAAAAGGAGGACTTTATTTTCTTGAAAGGAAACGGATGCTCTATGATAAATGTAAAATGTATACATTTTTCAATACTATGCGCCAGGAACATTATTTTTCCATCATGGAAATAAAAAAAAATCTCGCTTTGTACAATTTTTTATAAATGTTCATACAAAATAAATTCTAAAACTAATATGAATTAAAAAAAACAGAATTTATGCTTACCTGATAAATTACTTTCTCCAACGGTGTGTCCGGTCCACGGCGTCATCCTTACTTGTGGGAATATCTCTTCCCCAACAGGAAATGGCAAAGAGTCCCAGCAAAGCTGGCCATATAGTCCCTCCTAGGCTCCGCCCACCCCAGTCATTCGACCGACGTACAGGCGGAAAAATATAGGAGAAACCATATGGTACCGTGGTGACTGTAGTTAGAGAAAATAATTCATCAGACCTGATTAAAAAACCAGGGTGGGCCGTGGACCGGACACACCGTTGGAGAAAGTAATTTATCAGGTAAGCATAAATCCTGTTTTCTCCAACATTGGTGTGTCCGGTCCACGGCGTCATCCTTACTTGTGGGAACCAATACCAAAGCTTTAGGACACGGATGAAGGGAGGGAGCAAATCAGGTTACCTAAACGGAAGGCACCACGGCTTGCAAAACCTTTCTCCCAAAAATAGCCTCCGAAGAAGCAAAAGTATCAAATTTGTAAAATTTGGCAAAAGTGTGCAGTGAAGACCAAGTCGCTGCCTTACATATCTGATCAACAGAAGCCTCGTTCTTGAAGGCCCATGTGGAAGCCACAGCCCTAGTGGAGTGAGCTGTGATTCTTTCAGCAGGCTGCCGTCCGGCAGTCTCGTAAGCCAATCGGATGATGCTTTTAAGCCAAAAGGAAAGAGAGGTAGAAGTCGCTTTTTGACCTCTCCTTTTTACCAGAATAGACGACAAACAGAGAAGATGTTTGTCTGAAATCTTTTGTAGCTTCTAAATAGAATTTTAGAGCACGGACTATGTCCAAATTGTGTAACAAATGTTCCTTCTTTGAAACTGGATTCGGACACAAAGAAGGTACAACTATCTCCTGGTTAATATTTTTGTTAGAAATAACCTTTGGAAGAAAACCAGGCTTAGTACGCAAAACCACCTTATCTGCATGGAACACCAGATAGGGCGGAGAACACTGCAGAGCAGATAACTCTGAAACTAAACACCACATACTCTTAACCATCTCCGTGGAGATGTTGCCTGTGCAACGGCAAAGAGAATGACTGGGGTGGGCGGAGCCTAGGAGGGACTATATGGCCAGCTTTGCTGGGACTCTTTGCCATTTCCTGTTGGGGAAGAGATATTCCCACAAGTAAGGATGACGCCGTGGACCGGACACACCAATGTTGGAGAAATGAAGTTCGTAGGTTTTTCCAAAAATAGGGTAGATTTATTCAGAAACAGTCTGTTAATTTACAGAAACAATATGTTGGCCCTTTTCGAAATACTATGGGGCCGCTGTAGCGTATCATGTCCGACATAAATTACTAAATGTCGACAGCATACGCTGTCGGCATTTAACATTGCACAAGCAGTTCTAGTGAACTACTTGTGCAATGCCGCCCCTGCAGATTCACGGCCAATCGGCCGCTTGCAGGGGGTGTAAATCAACCCGATCGTATAGGATCAGGCGGATTGCAGAACGCAGCCTCAGAGGTAGCGGACCAGTTATGGAGCAGCCGTCTTAAGACCGCTGCTTCATAACTGCTATTTCCGGAGGGCCTGAAGGCTCGCGTGGAAACAGGGCCATCAGGGGCCATTCGGCCCTTGATAAATTGGCTCCTATGTATATATTAGAAGCTAACAGAGGTGAATTTGTGTTTCCCTAAGGTAGAGGTTGGGGAATGCAGTGTAGTAGGGCAGGGGAGTTCCCTTTCCAATTTTTTCTTTCTTCCTTTCTCCCTTCCCCCACACATTCTTCCCCCTTTTTTGTTTTCTCTTCTTCTTTTTCTCCCTTTTGTTTTTCTTTTTTACTTTCTTTCAAATCTAGATATACTATAAAAAAATGAACTTTCAGAAACATAAATTATGCTTACCAGATAATTTCCTTTCGTTCTGTACAGACAGAGTCCACAGCTGCATTCATTACTTGTGGGAAATATAAGAATCTGGCCACCAGGAGGAGGCAAAGACACCCCAGCCAAAGGCTTAAATACCTCCCCCCCCCCCCTTCCCTCAGCCCCCAGTCATTCTGCCGAGGAAACAAGGAACAGTAGGAGAAATATCAGGGTGAAAAAAGTGCCAGGAGAAACAAATTAAATTTAGGGCTGCCCATCAGAGAACAAGGGCGGGAGCTGTGGACTCTCCCTGTACAGAAGGAAAGGAAATTATCTGGTAAGCATAATTTATGTTTTCCTTCTTAATACAGGGAGAGTCCACAGCTGCATTCATTACTTGTGGGAAATTATACCCAAGCTACAGTGGACACTGAATGCTAACGGGAGGGTAAACAGAAGAGGCCGCCCAAATCTGAGGGCACCACAGCCTGCAACAAGCCCATTCTCCTGAAGGCTGCTTTAACAGAAGCAAAAAAGGAAAAAGAATGCTGGGAGGACCAAGCAGCCCCCCAACAATCAGAACCATAGAGATCTCATGCCAGAGACCCAAGATGACCCACTGCTCTCAAACTGAGCCATAAACCCCTGAGGAGGCTAGTGTCCCGCTGTCTCCTAGGTCAAGCGAAAAAATATTCCTCCACTAACAATAAGGAAGTCAACTAAGCCTCCAAATCCTTGCACTACCCAGATACAATATACAACAGAAAACAAACTGTCTATTCTAATGTAGTCTGAAAAGAACATCAAGGCATGATTCCTCGAAAGGGGAAAAACCTTTTCCCATTTAGAAAAGGAATATGACATAGAAAAATAACAATCTTTAGGGAGAACAAACCTAAAAAATCTCGTAACACATCACAGGAGAAATCTGGAGCGCTGAAATAAACAGAATGCCACAGAATAGTGTGAGATCCGACAGACAAATCTTTAATAAACACAAGTTGGAACTACTCACAAACATAGAAGTATAATACACATTTCACAAGTAAAAACTTGTAGCTGCTTAGTAACCACAATGAGGAGAGTCTGAAGAGCCTTAATGTGTATTCAGCAGTATCGGTGATACCAAGAAAGTCTGAAGAGTCTTGATGTGTATTCAGCAATATCGGTGATACCCCGATCTCGTAACACAGTCTTATTATAAAGGAAACCCCTTTAAGGAGTATCTATTGCAAGATTGTAACACAGAGATTATGGCACGTAGAAAACAATCTACAGACGGAAGAGATCATTGAAGAAAAAAGTCAAAGACCACCTCCTGCACAGGTACAAAAGTAACCTGATGCAACTCCCTAAAAATAAAGTCTAAACTCCAAGAAGGAGCCGTAGATAGAACTCACCGGCCTGACCGCAGTCAGCGCCCTAGCAAAAGGAACTTAACTCCTGGAAGTTCAATGAACCTCTGGAACAGAAGAACAAACAGGGTATCTTAAAAACTGCTTGCGTGCCCACATTCAAGGGGCAAGGAACTGTAGCTGAATTCAATCTCCAACCTTCCGCTAGCTAGGCAGCTAAGCTAACCATCAGGCTAGTACAGCTAGCTGCCCCAAAAAAGATTGCTCAAACAAGTAACAAGCTAGGAAGGCCCTTCTCCAGATCATCCTGAATGAAAATAAGGAAAATGGAACTCAGATAGAGAGCCAGGACGATCTATCTCCTCCCGACAAAGGGGGGGTCCTCCACACCTATGATAGATGACGAGGAACCAGCTATGCGCTGAAGGAAAGGACTGTAACCTTTCAGAAAAAAATCCTATCTCGGCTAAGTCCACGTGACCTCTCGCAATCTGCCTCAGAAGAAAAAGATCCCATGACACAAAGGGGCCTTGAACCAGCAGATCCCTGCAAAAAGGTAACTCCCATGGCGACGAAGCCCCTAAACCGCGAATACGAACTCACACGGGCATAAACGGAGCAATCAGTCTCACTGACATCTGCTCCTGCTAGGATCGGGCCATCCTCGACAAAGAGTGACATGGCCGAAAAGAAGAAGATTAAAATAGACCTTCCAAGCACAGTTAATGATCCATTAGTTCTGTCTGAAGATCCCTGACCATGACCCCTTAAGGGAAAACCTGGTATAGGTACGGACGCCCTGAGACTCTTGATCGGATTCCACATTCAGATACGAACATTCGAAACCCTTCGGATAGTCAGATCAAAGGAATGATTGCAGTGGACACCCGTTCCTGAAGAGCACGCTCATAGAGTGGATCGCTGGCAATGATCTGTAGTGGGCCTCCGCCCACCACCAAACTCGAGACCCTCCCGTCTATGTAGGATGAACTCTCTTTCTCAGAAAGAGATCTGCCCACTGAGAGGTCCCAACTGGTATGAACCCAAAAGACCAAATCCTCAGAGCAGATGCTCAGCTGAGGAACCTGTATGTTTGCTAAAACAGATTAAAAAACCAACGCCATGCCGAAGTCTCTGCCTCAGCTGAATATCTCACCCTCCACCACAGCGCCAATGAAGGCCAGAAGGGGGACTGGAGGGAATAACCCGATGAGGTAAACTCTAACTTTGCAAGATCTAAGGAAAAAAACTCCCTCTGTAAGACCAAATCAGCATCCAATGGTCCCCCCTGGTGCCAACACCAGAAACTCAGGTCTAGATCCAACTCTGAGGATCAAAAAGACAAGAGAAAATCCCTAAATGTCTACTAGCGTGCTCATAATAATAAGCATAAGCACATTATGAGCATGCTCAACAATGTAATATAACATAGAGGTGTAATATAATGAATATAATGAATTTAATGTATATATATTAATTCGGTTCATACATTATATTGTTAACTGGCATGAAATAACTGCAGAATATTTGTATTAACGTTTGTTTTTAAATTAAATGTTTGTATTGGCAAATGTGTGGGCAACTTTGGCCCTATTTAAAGATGAATGCTGTGCAGTGTAAACTAAGTCTTTGATAAAGCGCCACTAGGGGGCGCGAAACGCATCAGTCTAGTCATTTTGTCCATGTCTGTCTGGGTCTAATTTTGAAAATAAACCTTGGTGTTAATTTGGGACCTTTTGTGCAGCCGTTGCCTGTGTTCTTGATGTATTGAGTGGTTGGTTCTTGCTCCCCTATGGCATTGCACCTTGCAGTTACCTTCTAGTGTTCCCTCTGATGAGGTCATTGTCCAAGCGACACCACGCTGTCCCGCAACCCGGAAGCTTCTGAATGGCTGCGTCTTGACTTTCTCTACCTCTGAAGCCTCAGAGGGAACCGCATCCCCAGATGACTGATCGGATACAATCGTCATTTTACATGATGGTCCCTGGGCAGGAGTGCATGGATTAACCCTTCGCTTGCACGTAGCAGGAAGAGGTAAAATAGCTAAGGCCGTAGAGATGGCCATGCAGAACCGCGCAGTAACCTCTGGTGGAAAAAAGCCCCCTTCAGGCGAAGGAGCAGCAGTACTCGGGAAAACTGCATGTGTAGGAACAGAAGATTCTAGGGAACACACCTCATGGACGAGGAATCCTCAGAGGCGGACGGTTCAGTGGTCTCTTACATCTCAACATTGGTTGATGAGAACACCCTATTGCAGCATATAGAACATAATTGAGAGGGCTGGGCTACCAGGGCTTTCTCACAACATACACAGGTATCAAATTCTGTATCAGAGGGATCCCCCTCTAAAAAATCAGAATCCTCCATGATTCGTCTAATTTAAATTATAGAAAGAACAACTGGCACCTTCTACCCCCAATGGCTGGGGCACTCACCATCTCCTATGACTCAGACAGGTAGAGAAGTTGGCTCCTCTCCGCAGATGCTCGGTCTGGAATCGGAAATGGAAATAAAACGCGACCACTCCCGGGCACATGGTGCATCATGTAGGATCGCCCACGCTAAGGAAAAAGCGAGCCAGCTTAATAAAACTGTGCAGCAATCAAAATGAAAAATAACCTGTACGTTCTGTTTCAGCCTATGAGCCCAAACGTCTCTTACACATAAGCAGCCGAAATCACATAACAAATATGATTAAAAAAAAAAAAAAAACACTGTTCAGTAATCCCCCTCAGGAGATATTAACCCCTGATTCCATAAAGATAAAGGAGTCCCACTGTGACCCTGTCTTCTTATCGTTAACATGTGTTTAAAAAAATTAAACGATCTTACCGGAATCTATGCCGTGGAACAGTAAAACGGTCCTTCAAGTTTGACAGATTGTAGCAGCGCTTCTGACATGGACTTGAGTGAAGAAAGCAGGCAGCAAAACATATCAACGCTGATTGCTTAAGGAGCTGTTTGTTAATATGAGTCTGGATGGTTTTGCAGAAAGACTCTCCCTGCATCTCCAGACTTTAACTTTCATCAATGCTCTCACTGAGAGGCTGACAAGACTACTTAAAACTCCAGTCCCATCTCGAAGGGCAAATACAGGTACAATTGCACCCTATGGCACACAGTAAGCACTCAGTAGTACTCCCTGTTTGTGCTTTATGTGCTATATCAGGCAATAAGCAATAAGTGCTGAGGACTAGTACAATTACACCCTATGGCAAACAATAAGCACTCAGTAGTACTCCCTGTTTGTTCTTTCTGTGCTATATCAGACAATAATCAGTAAGCTGAGGGTTGGTACAATTACACCCTATGTTTGTGCTTTTTGTGCTATATCTTTCAATAAGCAGTAAGTGCTGAGAGTAGTACAATTACACCATATGGCACACAATAGCACTCAGTAGTAAACCCTGTTTGTGCTTTCTGTGCTGTATCAGACAATAAGCAGTAAGTGCTGGTGCTGGTACAATTACACTCTATGGCACACAATAAGCACTCAGTAGTACACCCTGTTTGTGCTTTCTGTGCTATATCATTCAATAAGCAGTAAGTGCTGGTGCTGGTACAATTACACCCTATGGCACACAATAAGCTCTCAGTAGTACGTCCTGTTTGTGCTTTCTGTGCTATATCAGACAATAAGCAGTAAGTGCTGAGGCTGATACAATTACACCATATGACACACAATAAGCACTCAGTAGTACACCCAGTTTGTTCTTTCTGTGCTATATCAGACAATAAGCAGTAAGTGCTGAGGCTAGTACAATTACACTATATGGCACACAATAAGCACTCAGTAGTACACCCTGTTTGTGCTTTCTGTGCTATATTACACAATAAGCAGTACGTGCTGAGGCTGGTACAATTACACCATATGACACACAATAAGCACTCAGTAGTACTCCCTGTTTGTGCTTACTGTGCTATATCAGACAATAAGCACTAAGTGCTGGTGGTGCTGGTACAATTACACCCTATGGCACAAAATAAGCACTCAGTAGTACACACTGTTTGTGCTTTCTGTGCTATATCATTCAATAAGCAGTAAGTGCTGGTAAAATTGCACCCTATGGCACACAATAAGCACTCAGTAGTACGTCCTGTTTGTGCTTTCTGTGCTATATCAGACAATAAGCAGTAAGATCTAAGGGTTGGTACAATTACACCCTATGGCACACAATAAGCACTCAGTAGTACACCCTGTTTGTGCTTTTTGTGCTATATCATTCAATAAGCAGTAAGTGCTGAGAGTAGTACAATTACACCATATGGCACACAATAAGCACTCAGTAGTACACCCTGTTTGTGCTTTCTGTGCTATATCATTCAATAAGCAGTAAGTGTGGGTGCTGGTACAATTACACCCTATGGCACACAATAAGCACTCAGTAGTAAACCCTGTTTGTGCTTTCTGTGCTGTATCAGACAATAAGCAGTAAGTGCTAGTGCTGGTACAATTACACTCTATGGCACACAATAAGCACTCAGTAGTACACCCTGTTTGTGCTTTCTGTGCTATATCATTCAATAAGCAGTAAGTGCTGGTGCTGGTACAATTACACCCTATGGCACACAATAAGCTCTCAGTAGTACACACTGTTTGTGCTTTCTGTGCTATATCATTCAATAAGCAGTAAGTGCTGGTAAAATTGCACCCTATGGCACACAATAAGCACTCAGTAGTACGTCCTGTTTGTGCTTTCTGTGCTATATCAGACAATAAGCAGTAAGATCTAAGGGTTGGTACAATTACACCCTATGGCACACAATAAGCACTCAGTAGTACACCCTGTTTGTGCTTTTTGTGCTATATCATTCAATAAGCAGTAAGTGCTGAGAGTAGTACAATTACACCATATGGCACACAATAAGCACTCAGTAGTACACCCTGTTTGTGTTTTCTGTGCTATATCATTCAATAAGCAGTAAGTGTTGGTGCTGGTACAATTACACCCTATGGCACACAATAAGCACTCAGTAGTAAACCCTGTTTGTGCTTTCTGTGCTGTATCAGACTATAAGCAGTAAGTGCTGGTGCTGGTACAATTACACTCTATGGCACACAATAAGCACTCAGTAGTACACCCTGTTTGTGCTTTCTGTGCTATATCATTCAATAAGCAGTAAGTGCTGGTGCTGGTACAATTACACCCTATGGCACACAATAAGCTCTCAGTAGTACGTCCTGTTTGTGCTTTCTGTGTTATATCAGACAATAAGCAGTAAGTGCTGAGGCTGATACAATTACACCATATGACACACAATAAGCACTCAGTAGTACACCCAGTTTGTTCTTTCTGTGCTATATCAGACAATAAGCAGTAAGTGCTGAGGCTAGTACAATTACACTATATGGCACACAATAAGCACTCAGTAGTACATCCTGTTTGTGCTTTCTGTGCTATATTACAAAATAAGCAGTAAGTGCTGAGGCTGGTACAATTACACCATATGACACACAATAAGCACTCAGTAGTACTCCCTGTTTGTGCTTACTGTGCTGTATCAGACAATAAGCACTAAGTGCTGGTGGTGCTGGTACAATTACACCCTAAGGCACAAAATAAGCACTCAGTAGTACACACTGTTTGTGCTTTCTGTGCTATATCATTCAATAAGCAGTAAGTGCTGGTAAAATTGCACCCTATGGCACACAATAAGCACTCAGTAGTACGTCCTGTTTGTGCTTTCTATGCTATATCAGACAATAAGCAGTAAGATCTGAGGGCTGGTACAATTACACCCTATGGCACACAATAAGCACTCAATAGTACTCCCTGTTTGTGCTTTATGTGCCATATCAGGCAATAAGCAGTAAGATCTGAGGGCTGGTACAATTGCACCCTATGGCACACAATAAGCACTCAATAGTACTCCCTGTTTGTGCTTTATGTGCCATATCAAGCAATAAGCAGTAAGTGCTGAGGGCTAGTACAATTACACCCTATGGCACACAATAAGCACTCAGTAGTACACCCAGTTTGTGCTTTCTGTGCTATATCAGACAATAAGCAGTAAGTGCTGAGG